>NC_074682.1:45502830-45790350 GCF_029448725.1 Salvelinus fontinalis
CTCACAACATAACCCTGACAACATATCCCTGACAACATATCCCTCACAACATATCCCTCACAACATAACCCTCACAACATATCCGTCACAACATAACCCTGACAACATATCCCTCACAACAAAACCCTGTCAACATAACCCTGACAACCATATCCCTCACAACATAGCGCTCACAACAACCCACGGCGGACAAATGTTAACCTTGGCAACCATTTATCAGACTCCTTTTTCCTCTCCACACCCCAGCACACCATGTAACACACTTCCGTGGTGAAGACACGGAAGTGTGTTTTTTGGTGTGAATATTACCCATGCCACCTTACCACATGCTGTAAAACTCAGTGTAACTAGCTGGGAGTAGTCCCTTCATGAGATGTTCTCGAAGCCATGATTCGCACATCATTATGGAATGACTGCACCCGCTAATGGAGTTTATATTGGAGAGCTGGGTTGTCTCCCCTGAAATAGCCCATGTCATTCTTTATTGGCTACATACATTCATGACCATATTATGAATCCTACAGTATGCTCATATACAACTTGAGAAAGTTTGGTTTATGGCTGACAGCTTCTACTGAGACACACGCAATGTGTCAGATTTATGCAGGGTTGAATTGCTTTCATTCTCACTGCAATCACAAGCAATATATTACTGTGTATGGCATCATCAGAAGTGCTATTTGATTGTACTGTATTTGGCCCTCTAAAAAGGCTATATTCACATTACATACATGTAGGCAACCTGTTGTCTGCCCTACACAGACCCATGTCCAATATATACACTATATTTCTACCTCCGGTCTTGCACATCAACAGGTTGCGGCCATTTTGTCCAACAACCCTTGAGAGAAGGACATAACAGTAGCCGCAGGCTAGCGCCGCACAGATAAGAAACGTTAGATTTTTCTTTAGAATTCACTGCATTGGCAGCAAAAGGGGATCTTTCTAATATGATGCCCGTGTTAATAAAATAATCTGAAGCAGAAAATTGCCTCGCCTAATCTGCTGCAGCTGCCTTTTGAGTGAAATTACAGGTGAGGTCTTATTAGAAAAACATTAGCTGTGCTACTTTGTTCGTTTTGGAGGGGGGAAAACACATTCCAATTGCTCCTGCCATCATGCTTGTCATCTGTAAGCATAGCACGGAGAGAAAATTAAGCTCTATTTGTTAAAGTTTCAGATAAACCGCCGATTCTGAGAAAAATTAGGAAGAAAGCACAAGTTGTGAGCTGTTGCAGAGCGTAAAGAAAGAGAAGAGAAGAAGAAAGGGAGGAGATCATAGCATTTTATCATTCTCTGTGCATGAGAGGAGAGAGCAGAGATATTAATGTGTGCTGACATGGACTTGAGGTCTTCAAAAACACCACCGTGGATGTAGTTCTTTGATTTTTATGCAGAGTGAGTGTAGAGCCAAACCCACAGTGGATGTAGTTCTTTGATTTTTATGCAGAGTGAGTGTAGAGCCAAACCCACAGTGGATGTAGTTCTTTGATTTTTATGCAGAGTGAGTGTAGAGCCAAACCCACAGTGGATGTAGTTCTTTGATTTTTATGCAGAGTGAGTGTAGAGCCAAACCCACAGTGGCTTGGAGCTTGCAGGTGTTGTGGCTGAGTTTGAATCAAAACAGACCTTTCCAGAACACTTGTTGAAAGTTTTCTGAGCACATTGTTTTGTTGTTGGACATAAAAGACTGTAAAAACACCAGCAAATCAGCAGTGATTTTAATTTAGGAAATCTGGTCCAAAGTATTCCCACGCAAAATAGATATATATGTGATCGTATACAAATGTAAGCAAGGTTGGAAATTATTATGTTTTAGTCTGTTTGGGCTTCTTGCAGTCAGTTTGCAGTGTACAAATGATTTGTAACTATGTTCTAGTCCTCTGACCATCTGCTCAAGAAAAAAATTGTCCTAAGGATCAAGTCGATGATCCCTGCCCTATCGTATCCATCTAAAACTTTATAATGGAGCCAATAGAATAGTCCCAAATGGGAAAACTAAGAATTTGACCTAGGTCTGATGTCATGACGTTACATAGACATTGCAGTCCACTACACCACATGACATTGTGACAGGAAGTTGAGTTGGGAGGAAATTAATCGAACTAGAAATGAACAGAACTGAATTGAACTGAAAGGAATTGTATTAACAAGTACTCAAATTGATTGAGATCCGGTTTGAGGTCCATTACAGTCACATACAGCTCTGTTTAGACTAGTTTTCCTGGTCCATTTCTGTGTTGAGCTTTAAAAAGGGAGTGCATTTTACCAGTCACAGTGTGCTGCTCATTATTTTTCAGTGCTTCTGCAGCAGTACGTGGGCACTGGCATGTGTACACACACATGCATGCACGTGAGCACGCACACACACACACACACACACACACACACACACACACACACACGCACACACACATGTACGCACATGAGCACACTCTTTCTCTCTCTCATACAGACACAAACACACTTTGTATTCAGTCAGCTTGCACTCATCATGTTCTGTCACAATTTGGCCAGTGTTTTATTGTCCTGTGATCTCACTGCCATTTCACACTACACTGACCACACAGTAATTATTCAATTTACTGATGCAGGGAGAGCAGAGGACCTCCGCAAACTCCCTACTGTTAACTATCTGTGTGCGTGTGTGTGTTTGTATTGCGTTCTCAGTCTCTGATTCACTCTCTCTCCCTGGCCCTCGCTCTCCCTGGCCCTCTCTCTCCCTGGCCCTCTCTCTCCCTGGCCCTCTCTCTCCCTGGCCCTCTCTCTTCCTGGCCCTCGCTCTCCCTGGCCCTCTCTCTCCCTGGCCCTCGCTCTCCCTGGCCCTCTCTCTCCCTCTCCCTCTCTCTCCCTCTCTCTCTCCTTTCTATCTCTCTTTTCTGTTCTGGTCTCTTTATTGCTTCCCCTGTTTCTCTTTTCATTTCACTCCCTCCCTCCATCCTTCTCTCTCTTTCCCCCTCTCTCTCTATCTCTTCTTATCTGGCATGCTCTCATTCCTCTATATTAGGTGAAGGCTTGGTATTGACCTGTTATTTCTGCTACTCTTGCCCATCCTCTTCATCATGACTGAAACATGTTAGTGGATGGTGGTACACTTAGCCTGGGGGTGTCAATGTTAAACCGTGCTCACACAATCTTAGTTTCTATCACAGTTTCTATGCCAGTGCCACTGTGTATCTTCACTTTGCACAGTTGTTTGCATTTGTACACACATGTGCATGTGTGTGTGGCCCCAAATCTGTGGTGTGTTTTGTTCACCTTTAACTGTCACACTACCCAACAAATTAGACTATTATGGGGTTTCTCTCCTTCCAAAGCCAGAGGAAGACTGTTGATCACCGCTAGGGACAGGGCCTGTCCAGTCTTGACCAAATGGACAGACGTCATCAGTACAGAGTGAAGGGACGGTTTCACCATCTGAAACCCTCAAATAGTATTTTCTCCCTTCATTAATGAAGTCTCACAAGTCCTACTCTCAGTCATGCTTCAATGACCATGTCTCCCTATTGGTGAGAGATGTGTCAAACCGTGGGTGTCTCGCATTGAAAAGTTATCAGTGGGATTGTGAGAGATATGACCCAGTTCGTATCTAGTGCCAGGTTGTCACCTGTTTTAATGAAACGCCTTATCCGGCCATATCATTCAATCCCTTGACTTGGAAAAACATGTTGAGTGAACTCTGTGACTCAATCAAGCTTACAGACTGTATCCCATTCTCCTATATCTCATTCTCCCCCCTAATCTGACCAAACAAGGTGTGAAGGTATTCTGGGGGCGCTGTATCTTTTCAATCAGTTTACATGTTTTTGGATCGATTCCTTTTTAAAGGCAGATGTCGGCTACACGGTATCACTGATGACATCTAGAATGACATGCACTGCCCCAATGTGCTTGCAATGCTGTAATAAGCAAGCCATAACACTTGTCATAATATGATGATGTGCTAAGGACTTTTTTTATTTACAATTTACAATAAAACACTTGGTGGACAATTTTGAAAACCATATCACAAGCTGGTATTGGGATCACACCAGCACACCATCACATTACTTATGACCACAATTTTACTTTAAGTTAATCAACCAAAGAAATGTTTGAAAACTAATCAAATGTAGTGACATGTACTTTGCCATAAAAAACATCAGAAAATGAAGCTAAATCAACAATTAACAATTTGACAAACCACGCCAGGAACATGCCAAGTGAAATGAGTGTGCTCGAATGATGTCCTATTAAAAATGTCAATTCATTAAACACTTACTAATTGCACACATATTAAATTATAGGCCAGTCCTCCAGGGAGGATTCTATTCAAGGAACTGAAACAGCTCATCAGAGATATTCTTTGTATATTTAACATGGTAGGAAAATATACATCGAGAAAAGTATTAGCATCCTCCTAGGCTACTACTACATCGCATAGAAATGTGGCGGTGAGAAGAGATGTCATTTACGGGGAGACTAAGTTTAGGAGGAGTGGGTGAGTGTGGGTGGAAAAATGGGTGAGGGGCTGAGACGTACTGTATGGTGTTGTGTGGAACTTATAAAGGAAAATGTGATTAAAAAGCCTAAAGAAATCACAGAGGAGACAAACAAGCTGAATGAGTTACGTGAGAATAAGTCCACACCTACCTAGAAACAAAGAGAAAATATTTCTGGTTATTCTGATTCACTCTCGTTTCAAGAGATATCATTCATAGGGCTGAGAAAGGGTAGTGGAGCAGCCTAAATTGGCAGAATCTAGATACTACCAGCATGGTGGCAATCACTGGCAGAATAAAAGTGACCTGGTCTTCCAACAGTGGTCTTTTAAAAGCACCGCCCAAAGGAAAAACTTTTCCTTCTAATCCCCATCGCTTTTCTAAATAAGGATTACAGCCATTTTTCTTAGTAGTGACAATAGGTTAAGAAACACTTAAATATCCTAGGCTACTTACTTGATATGGGCCTGGGCTTTGTTGGCTGCCTCGCTGTACTGCTCAGTCGTCTGATGGTAGTAGTCAAAATGCAGAAAGACAGAGATAAAGGACCAGTCTAGTTATACCAATTAGCTGGAAACATCTTGTACATCTAAGATTATATGACAGTTTTTTTGCTTCTTTTCAAGCTCTGATATGCCAGCCTAGTTAAACACCACTGAAATGTCAAATTCATAAACAGGGGAACTTTTGACCTAACAGTATCCATAACAAACCTGATCATTGACATTCTACTGGAACTTCATTAAAGGGTCAGTGCAGTTAAAAAAAAATGATTTTCACATTTTTTATGACATTTCCACACTATGAGGACGAAATAACACTCAGAAATTGTGAAAATTATGATAATGCCCTTTTGTGTAAGAGCTGTTTGAAAAAAAGTCCTGGAATTTCAGCCTGTTCAGGTGAGATGGAACTTTTGGCCCACATCATTACATCACAATGTGATCTGATTATAATACACCAATGACTGTTCATCTGGGTAAGAGGGTGGGCTCTAGACCATCCTATCAGCCAATCAGGGCTGTGTATGTAAATATCTTCATATTTGTTTCCTAACTCCCACACGATCAAACTGAGCATTTCAATGGCTCAGGGAAATAAATGATTCAAAATATGTTTTGCAGTCATTTTCATTAATGCGGTGGCATTTAACCAGCAATTACATCATAAAAAGGGACCAGAACCTAGAGGGTATGGTCATATGCCCTCTATCCTGTTCTAATCAGTGGTCATAATACACTAGTACACTATTACACTGCAGACTAGAAAAACACATACAAAGTGAAGCACTTGCTTCGATTGACACTCAAACTGGGTATTGTCAAAAGTCCAAAGTTTTGTAACTCTGAATCGAAACCATTTCACCTTCGAGGTGAACGTTCAGTTTAACTTTGTGTAACGTACAGTGCCTTCAGAAAGTATTCAAACCCTTGACTTTCCTCATTTTGTTATGTTACAAGGGATTATAATTTATTTAATTGTCATTTTTGTCAACAATCTACACACAAAAAATGTCAAAGTGGAAGATAAATTTAAACATTTGTTTTTATTAATAGAAAATAGAACACAAATATATTTTGATTAGATAAATATTCAACACCCTGAGTCAATGCATGTTAGAATCACCTTTAGCAGTGATTACAGCTGTGAGTCTTTCTGGGTCAATCTTTAAGGGCTTTGCAAACCTGGATTGTACAATGTTTGCCATTATTCTTTTTTAAATTCCTAATGCATTGTCAAGTTGGTCATTGATCATTTTCAAGTCTTGCCACATATTTTGAAGCCAATTTAATTCAAAACTGTAACTGGGCCACTTAAGAACATTCAATGTCATCTTGGTAAGAAACTCCAGTGTACATTTGGCCTAATGTTTTACATGCTGACCAAACCGGACACGCGCGCGCACACGTTGATTTTGTTCACCCACACCAGAAGCAATCAGGACAGGCAGGTTGAAATATCAAAACAAACTCTGAACCAGTTATATTCATTTGGGGACAGGTCAAAAAGCATTAAACATCTATGGCAATTTAGCTAACTAGCTTGCTGTTGCTAGCTAATTTGTCCTGGTATATAAACATTGGGTTGTTATTTTACCTGAAATACACAAGGTTCTCAACTCCGACAATTAAACAATCCACAGATAAAACGGTAAACCAAATTTGTTTCTCATCATCTCTTATCCTTCCTTAAGGCTTATTTTTCTTCTTTGGACTTTATATGACTGTTGGCAACCAACTTTACAGCATTACTACAACCTACCGGAGTGTGGATCTAAGTTCATCTTTCATGTTCATCTTCCTGGGGTGAAGGAGAGGACCAAAATGCAGCGAGGTTATTATTCAACATGTTTAATAAGACGATAAACGGTGAACATTAACAAATAACAAAATAACAAACGTGAAAGCCGAGACAGTCCTATCTGGTGCAGCACACAAGCACAGAGACAGGAAACAACCACCCACAATCCCCAACACAAAACAAGCCACCTATATATGATTCTCAATCAGGGACAACGATTGACAGCTGTCTCTGATTGAGAACCATATTAGGCTGGACACAGAAACAGACAAACTAGACACACAACATAGAATTTCCACCCAGCTCACGTCCTGACCAACACTAAACAAGCAAAACACATAAGAACTATGGTCAGGACGTGACAGTACCCCCCCCCCCCCCCCTGAGGTGCGGACTCCGAACGCACCCCTAAAACTCAAGGGGAGGGTCTGGGTGGGCGTCTGTCCGCGGTGGCGGCTCCGGCGGTGGACGAGGACACCACTCCACCACTGTCTTTGTCCCCCTCCTTAACGTCCTTTGAGTGGCGACCCTCGCCCCGACCATGGTCCAGGAACCTTCACCAAGGCCCCTCCTAAATATAGACAACTCAGGACAGAGGGGTAGCTCAGGACAGAAGGGTAGCTCAGGACAGAGGGGTAGCTCAGGACAGAGGGGTAGCTCAGGACAGAGAGGTAGCTCAGGACAGAGAGGTAGCTCAGGACAGAGAGGTAGCTCAGGACAGAGGGGCAACTCCGGACTAGATGCAGCTCATGACTGGAGGGCAGCTCATGACTGGAAGGCAGCTCCTGACTGGAAGGCAGCTCATGACTGGAGGGCAGCTCATGACTGAAGGGCAGCTCATGACTGGAGGGCAGCTCATGACTGGAGGGCAGCTCATGACTGGAGGGCAGCTCATGACTGGAGGGCAGCTCATGACTGGAGGGCAGCTCATGACTGGAAGGCAGCTCATGACTGGAGGGCAGCTCATGACTGGAGGGCAGCTCATGACTGGCTGGCGGCTCTGGCAGCTCCTGACTGGCTGGCGGCTCTGGCAGCTCCTGACTGGCTGGCGGCTCTGACAGCTCCTGACTGGCTGGCGGCTCTGGCAGCTCCTGACTGGCTGGCGGCTCTGGCAGCTCCTGACTGGCTGGCGGCTCTGGCAGCTCCTGACTGGCTGGCGGCTCTGGCAGTTCCTGACTGGCTGGCGGCTCTGGCAGCCCCTGACTGGCTGGCGGCTCTTGCGGCTCCTAACTGACGGATGGCTCTAGCAGAGGGAAAGTCCTACAGGAAAACCTGGTTCAGTCTGCTGACATTGGAAGACAAATCCAGCAAAAGCAGAGAGGTGGCGTTTCGAGGAGCTAGCTCGGCAGCAGGAACCGGATCTGGGTTACACCACTTGGGAGGAAATAGACACGTGGTCGGTTGACCCAGGGAGAGTGCCGGAGCCCGCCTGGGATTCGATGGAGCAATGTGCAGAGGGATTCCGGTGAATGACGTTAGCACGACGACGCGGTAAGAAACCCGTGGGATACCGGCGAATGAGGTTAGCACGACGACGCGGTAAGAAGCCCGTGAAGAAACCCCAAAAATTCGGATGGCTCGGGACAGACGGGCGGCTCTAATGGCTCGGGACAGACGGATGGCTCAGATGGTGCTGGGCAGACGGATGGCTCAGATGGCGCTGGGCAGACAGATGGCTCAGATGGCGCTGGGCAGACGGATGGCTCAGATGGCGCTGGGCAGACGGATGGCTCAGATGGCGCTGGGCAAACGGATGGCTCAGATGGCGCTGGGCAGACGGATGGCTCAGATGGCGCTGGGCAGACGGATGGCTCAGATGGCGCTGGGCAGACGGATGGCTCAGATGGCGCTGGGAAGATGGATGGCTCAGATGGCGCTGGGCAGACGGATGGCTCAGACGGCGCTGGGCAGGCAGGCAGCTCAGACGCCGCTGGGCAGACGAGCAGTGCAGGTGGGGTTGGGCAGACGGCCGACTCTGACCTGCTGAGGCGCACAGTAGGCCTGGTGCGTGGTGCCAGAACTGGTGGCACCGGACTGGAGACACGCACCTCAAGGCTAGTGCGGGGAGCAGGAACAGGGCACACTGGTTTCTCAAAGCGCACTATAGGCCTGGTGCGTGGTGCCGGAACTGGTGGTACCGGACTGAGGGCACGCACCTCAGGGCGAGTGCGGGGAGAAGGAACAGTGCGTACAGGGCTCTAGAGATGCACAGGAGGCTTGGTGCGTGGTGCCGGAACTGGTGGTACTGGGCTGGAGACATGCACCACAGGGAGAGTGCGTGGAGGAGGAACAGGGCTCTGGAGACGCACAGGAAGCCTAGTGCGTGGTGTAGGCACTGATGGTACTGGGCTGGGGCGGGAAGGTGGCGCCGGATATACCGGACCGTGCAGGCGTACTGGCTCCCTTGAGCACCGAGCCTGCCCAACCTTACCTGGTTGAATGCTCCCCGTAGCCCGTCCAGTGCGGGGAGGTGGACTAACCCGCACTGGGTTGTGTTGGCGAACCGGGGACACCATGCGTAAGGTTGGTGCCATGTACACCGGCCCGAGGAGATGTACTGGAGGCCAGATATGTAGAGCCGGCTTCATGGCACTTGGCTCAATGCTCAATCTAGCCCGGCCAGTGCAGGGAGGTGTAATAAGCCGCACCGGGCTATGCACACATACAGGCAACACCGTGCGCTCTTCCGCATAACACGGTGTCTACCCGTACTCCCGCTCTCCACGGTAAGCATGGGAAGTGGGCGCAGGTCTCCTACCTGACTTCACCACACTATCCTTTAGCACCCCCCCCCCCCCCCAATACATTTTTGGGGTTTCCAATGTCAGCAGACTGAACCAGGTTTTCCTGTAGGACTTTCCCTGTGCTTAGCTATATTCCTTTTCTATCCTGAAAAACTCCCTAGTCCTTAAAGATTACAAGCATACAGTATCCATAACATAAAGAAAGCCACCACCATGCTTGAAAATATGAAGAGCGGTACTCAGTGATGTGTTTGCCCCAAACTATCAAGGTGAGACCCGAATGCAGAGACAGGAGGCAGATGGTTGGAGTCTTACAATGTTTATTGTAAGAGTCCAGGAGGTACAGACAGACAGTCTCTCTGTAACAGTCCTGACCTATTTATGTTAGTTTTTATGTGTTTATGGTCAGGGCATGTGTTTTGGGTGGGCAGTCTATGTTATCTGTTTCTATGTTGGTTTCGGTTTGCCTGGTATGGCTCTTGATTAGAGGCAGGTGGTTTGCATTTTCCTCTAATCAAGAGTCATATTTAGGTAGGGCATTCTCACTGTTTGTTGGTGGGTGATTGTCTCCTGTGATGTCTTCGTTATGTTAGATGTATTCACTTTTGGAGCTGTTTGGCTGTTCGTATGTTTCGATGTCCGTTCCTGTTCGTGAGTTTACGTTTGTCCATGTAAGTTTATGTTCAGGTTGCGTGTACGTCGTTTTCTTATTTTGTAGTTTGTTAAAGTGTTTTGTTTCGTGTCATCAGTTTTCGTTATAAATAAAGATGGCATATTTCCCTGACTCCGCATATTGGTCTGAAGATCCTTCTCTCCTCACCTCATCTGAGGATGAGGAAAGCGACAGCTATTACAGAATCACCCACCAAAATACAGAGACCAAGCGGTATGGGAGAAATCGACGGAGCAACAAGGACTTCTGGACTTGGGAGGAGATCCTGTCTGGTAGAGGACCCTGGGCGCAAACTGGAGAATATCGCTGCTCTCGTGAGAAGAGTGAGGCAGCCACAGCCCAGGAGCGCTGGTATGAGGAGGCAGCTAGGAGACGTGGATGGAAGCCGGAGAATCAAGCTCGTAACCGGAATTATGAGGGGACTCGTTTTGCACGGAAGCCCGAAAAGCCCGTGAGTAACTCCCAAAAATTTCTTGGGGGGGGGCTAAAGGGTAGTGGGCTAAGGGCAGGTAGGAGACCTGCGCCCACTTCCCAGGCTAACCGTGGAGAGCGGGAGTACGGGCAGACACCGTGTTACGCAGTAGAGCGCACGGTGTCTCCTGTACGTGTGCATAGGCCGGTGCGGGTTATTCCACCTCCCCGCACTGGTAGGGCGAGATTGGGCATTGAGCCAGGTGTCATGAGGCCGGCTCAACGCGTCTGGTCTCCAGTGCGTCTCCTCGGGCCGGCATACATGGCACCTGCCTTACGCATGGTTTCCCCGGTTCGCCTGCATAGCCCAGTGCGGGCTATTCCACCTCGCCGCACTGGCAGGGCGACCGGGAGCATTCAACCAGGTAAGGTTGGGCAGGCTCAATGCTCAAGAGAGCCAGTACGCCTGCACGGTCCGGTATTTCCGGCGCCACCTCCCCGCCCCAGCCTAGTACCTACAGTGCCTACATTACGCACTAGGCTACCAGTGCATTTCCAGAGCCCTGTTCCTCCTCCACGCACTCTCCCTATAGTGCGTGTATCCAGTTCAGTGCCTCCAGTTCCGGCCCCACGCACTAAGCCACCTGTGCGTCTCCTAAGTCCTGTACACACTGTCACTTCTCCCCGTACTAGTCCTGAGGTGCGTGCCCTCAGCCAGGTGCCACCAGTGCCGGTACCACGCACCAGGTATAGAGTACGCTTTGAGAGTTCAGTGTGCCCTGTCCCTGCTCCACGCACTAGTAGGAGGGTGCTTATCATTAGCCCGGTGCCTCCAGTTCCGGCACCACGCACCAGGTCTACAGTGCGCCGTATCCGGCCAGAGCCATCCGTCTCCCCAGCGCCATCTGAGCCATCCGTCTCCCCAGCGCCATCTGAGCCATCCGTCTCCCCAGCGCCATCTGAGCCATCCGTCTCCCCAGCGCCATCTGAGCCATCCGTCTCCCCAGCGCCATCTGAGCCATCCGTCTGCCAGGAGCCTGCAAAGCCGCCCGTCTGCCATGAGCCTGCAAAGCCGCCCGTCTGCCATGAGCCTACAGAGCCATCCGCCAGACAGGAGCCGCTAGAGCCGTCAGCCAGACAGGAGCCGCTAGAGCCGCCCGCCAGACAGGATCTGCCAGAGCCGCCAACCAGACAGGATCTGCCAGAGCCGCCAACCAGACAGGATCTGCCAGAGCCGCCAACCAGACAGGATCTGCCAGAGCCGCCAACCAGACAGGATCTGCCAGAGCCGCCAGCGAGCCATGAGCAGCCAGAGCCGTCAGAGAGCCATGAGCAGCCAGAGCCGTCAGTGAGCCATGAGCAGCCAGAGCCGTCAGTGAGCCATGAGCAGCCAGAGCCGTCAGAGAGCCATGAGCAGCCAGAGCCGTCAGAGCGCCATGAGCGTCGAGAGCCGTCAGCCTGCCATGAGCGTCGAGAGCCGTCAGCCTGCCATGAGCGTCGAGAGCCGTCAGCCTGCCATGAGCGTAGAGAGCCGTCAGCCTGCCATGAGCGTCGAGAGCCGTCAGCCTGCCATGAGCGTCGAGAGCCGTCAGTCTGCCATGAGCGTCGAGAGCCGTCAGTCTGCCATGAGCGTCGAGAGCCGTCCAAACAGGACCTGCCAGAGTCCTTCAGCCGGGATCTGCCCCTTGTCCCGGTGTTGCCCCTTGTCCCGGTGTTGCCCCTTGTCCCGGTGCTGCCCCTTGTCCCGGTGCTGCCCCTTGTCCCGGTGCTGCCCCTTGTCCCGGTGCTGCCCCTTGTCCCGGTGCTGCCCCTTGTCCCGGTGCTGCCCCTTGTCCCGGTGCTGCCCCTTGTCCCGGTGCTGCCCCTTGTCCCGGTGCTGCCCCTTGTCCCGGTGCTGCCCCTTGTCCCGGTGCTGCCCCTTATTCCAGTGATGGTCCTTATCCTGGTGCTGCCCCTTGTTCTGGTGCTGCCCCTTGTCCCGGTGCTACCCCTTGTCCCGGTGCTGCCCCTTGTCCCGGTGCTAGCTGTTTATTTAGGGGAAGGTAGTGTTAGGGTGGGCATTAGAAGGGGTAGAAAGAAGAGGGGAGTGACTATGGTGGTGCGGGGACAGCGTCCTGAACCGGAACCACCACCGTGGTCAACTGCCCACCCGGACCCTCCCCTGGACTTTGTGCTGGTGCGCCCGGCGTTCGCACCTTGGGGGGGGGGTACTGTAACAGTCCTGACCTATTTATGTTAGTTTTTATGTGTTTATGGTCAGGGCATGTGTTTTGGGTGGGCAGTCTATGTTATCTGTTTCTATGTTGGTTTCGGTTTGCCTGGTATGGCTCTTGATTAGAGGCAGGTGGTTTGCATTTTCCTCTAATCAAGAGTCATATTTAGGTAGGGCATTCTCACTGTTTGTTGGTGGGTGATTGTCTCCTGTGATGTCTTCGTTATGTTAGATGTATTCACTTTTGGAGCTGTTTGGCTGTTCGTATGTTTCGATGTCCGTTCCTGTTCGTGAGTTTACGTTTGTCCATGTAAGTTTATGTTCAGGTTGCGTGTACGTCGTTTTCTTATTTTGTAGTTTGTTAAAGTGTTTTGTTTCGTGTCATCAGTTTTCGTTATAAATAAAGATGGCATATTTCCCTGACTCCGCATATTGGTCTGAAGATCCTTCTCTCCTCACCTCATCTGAGGATGAGGAAAGCGACAGCTATTACACTCTCTCTCTCTCAATTCAATTCAATTCAATTCAATTTCAATTCAAGGGGCTTTATTGGCATGGGAAACATGTGTTAACATTGCCAAAGCAAGTGAGGTAGATATTATACAAAAGTGAAATAAACAATACAAATTAACAGTAAACATTACACATACAGAAGTTTCAAAACAATAAAGACATTACAAATTTTATATTATATATATACAGTGTTGTAACAATGTACAAATGGTTAAAGCACACAAGTTAAAATAAATCAGCATAAATATGGGTTGTATTTACAATGGTGTTTGTTCTTCACTGGTTGCCCTTTTCTTGTGGCAACAGGTCACAAATCTTGCTGCTGTGATGGCACACTGTGGAATTTCTCCCAGTAGATATGGGAGTTTATCAAAATTGGATTTGTTTTCAAATTCTTTGTGGATCTGTCTGCCTGCCTGCCCAGCGCCGTCTGAGCCATCCGTTTGCCCAGCGCCATCTGAGCCATCTGAGCCATCTCTCTCTCTCTCTCTCTCTCTCTCTCTCTCTCTCTCTCTCCTCCTCCTCCTCTCTCCTCTCTGTCCTCTCCTCCTCTCTCTCTTCTCTCTCTCTCCGTCTCCTCTCTCTCCTCTCTCCTCTCCTCTCTCTCTCTCTCGCTCCTCTCCTCTCTCTCTCTCTCTCTCTCTCTCTCCTCGTCTCTCTCCTCTCTCTCTCTCCCTCCTCTCTCTCTCTCTCTCTCCTCTCTCTCTCTCTCTCGTTCTCTCTCTCTCCTCTCTCTCTCTCTCTCCTCTCTCTCTCTCTCTCTCTCTCTCTCTCTCTCTCTCTCTCTCTCTCTCTCTCTCTCTCTCTCTCTCTCTCTCTCTCTCTCTCTCTCTCAAAACCAATACCCATGGTCCCAACTCCTTACGCTTATTCATTAATAATCGATGACATCCTCAAAGGAGGGAGAGAAAGGGAAGAGGATAATTTAAGTAAGTGAAAAGAAAAAAGATGGGCTCTACAATCTCATCCACCTATTCCCATAGTCATTTTCATATTATTCCACACACTCTAATAATGGATTGGATTCATATGGCACCTTTCTAGGAGCTCAATGGAGTTTTATGGGGGGAAACTCATCATATCCCCTACCAATGGAAGGGTTACTCTTAATCCTGTTTCTTATATTCAGGATAACGTGTTATCTATAAAGTAATCCCTCCTAACATCAGTCACTAAGATAAAACAATGTCTCTCTTTATATATACAGTGTCACACCCTGATCTGGATCACCTGTCCTTGTGATTGTCTCCACCCGCTCCAGGTGTCGCTTATTATCCCCGGTGTATATATCCCTGTGTTTCTTGTCTCTCTGTGCCAGTTCATCTTGTTTGCCAATTCAACCAGGGGTTTTCCTAGCTCCTATTTTTTCCCAGTCTGTTTGTTCTAGTCCTCCTGGTTTCAACCCTTGCCTGTCCTGACTCCGAACCCACCTGCCTGACCACTCTGGCTGTTCTGACTACCAGCCTGCCTATCCCCTTGTACTGTTTGGACTCTGACCTGGTTGGTGAACTCTCGCCTGTCCCCGACCTGCCTTTGCCTACCCCCTTTGTTATAATAAATATCAGAGCTCTACCATCTGCTTCCTGTGTCTGCATTTGGGTCTCACCTTGTGTACAGTGCTTTGGGAAAGTATTTAGACCCCTTGACTTTACAGCCTTATTCTAAAATTAATTTCGTTTTTTCCCCCTCATCATTCTACACACACTACCCCATAATGACAAAGAAAAAACAGGTTTTGAGAACGTTTTGCTCTATTACATTTACATAAGAATTCAGACCCTTTACTCAGTACTTTGTTGAAGCACCTTTGGCAGCGATTACAGCAGCCATTCTTCTCTGCAGATCCTCTCAAGCTCTGTCAGGTTGGATGCTGCACAGCTATTTTCAGGTCTCTCCAGAGATGTTCGATTGGATTCAAGTACGGTCTCTGGCTGGGCCACTCAAAAACATTCAGACACTTGTCCCGAAGCTACTAATGCGTTGTCTTGGCTGTGTGCTTAGGGTCGTTGTCCTGTTGGAATGAGAACTTTCACCCCAGTCTACCGTCCTGAGCACTCTGGAGCAGGCTTTCATCAAGTGTCTCTCTGTTCTTTTCTCCGTTCATCTTTTCCTTGATCCTGACATATCTCCCAGTCCCTGCCCCTGAAAAACATCCCCACAACATAGTGCTGCCACCACCATGCTTCATCGTAGGGATAGTGCCAGGTTTCCTCCAGACGTGACGCTTGGCATTCAGGCCAAAGAGTACAAGCTTGGTTTCATAAGAGTCTTTAGGTGCCTTTTGGCAAACTCCAAGCAGGCTGTCATGTGCCTTTTACTGAGGAGTGGCTTTCATCTGGCCACTCTACCATAGAGACCTGATTGGTGGAGTGCTGCAGAGGTGGCTGTCCTTACGGACGTTTCTACCATCTCCACGGAGGAAATCTAGAGCTCTGTCAGAGTGACTGTCGGGTTCTTGGTCACCTCTCTGACCAAGGCCCTTCTCCCCTGATTGCTCGATTTGGTCGGACGGCCAGCTCTAGAAAGAGTCTTGGTGGTTCCAAACTTCTTCCATTTAAGAATGATGGAGGCCACTGTGTTCTTTGGGACCTTAAATGCTGCAGAATTTTTTTGGTTCCCTTTCCCAGATCTGTGCCTCAACACAATCCTGTCTCGGAGCTCTATGGACAATTCCTTCCACCTCATGGCTTGGTTTTTGCTCTGACATGCACTGTCAACTGTGGGACCTTATATAGACAGGTGTGTGCCTTTCTAAATAATGCCCAATCAGTTGAATTTACCACAGGTGGACTCCAATCAAGTTGTAGAAACATCAAGGATGTAGAAACATCACAATGTTTTGTCTTTGTTATTGTGGGGTATTGTGTGTAGACTGCTGAGGATTTTTCGGGATCAAATTTAGAATAAGGCTGTAATGTAACAAAATTAGGAAAAAGTCAAAGGGTCTGAATATACAACTCTCATCTCGCATTTCTTCACTTATGGCAGGATTTGAATCTAAAGATCTTGAAGGGATTATTTTTAAATGACACAGGCCAGAGTACATTTCCATAAGTTAAGACAGTCCAAGGACAACGTTAGGTAGTTCTGAGCTGAAATGTAGCGCCCACATGTGTCCAGCGTACGTTCATCCCTAAATCCTGAGTCTATAATCCAGTTGACCTTGATGATTCTACGAGTGAAAATACCACGTATCCCAGGGTGGAAGAAGGACTCCATGGCAGCGTTCCAAATGGCACCCTATCCCCAATGTAGTGCACTACATTTGACCAGGGCCCATAAGGTTAGTGTGTAAATCGGTGAACTTTAAAGGGTGCCATTTGTGAAGCAACCCAAGTATGATTGCCAGTGTTCAGGTTGGGGAGCTGAACTGTAGTCGATTAACCAAGGAGGATTTGGCCACTGTTGTCTCTAAATATCCCCACTGACAGAGCATCTGGACTGGGTTGAAATGTCACTTCTCCAGCGGGGTAGGCTCCAGGAGCTCCAGAGACTAAGAAAAGGGAGAGTTAGTGACGTGATAACACTCAGATACAGTGGGCACGAATGAGGTAGAGTTAGCCTCGATACAGACACTAGCGCTAGCAACTGAGCTAGCTAGTGCCAAAAGCGCAACAGGAATACTCATTGGAGGACATAAAGGGAGAGTAGCCAGGGCTGTGAACTTAACAATATGAAAGGAGACAAACGGGGCAGTTGCTTAAAGGTTCAGTGCAGCCATTCTTTATCGCAATATTAAATAAATTATTGGAAGCAATTAAGTACCTTACTAGGATTGTTTTTAACTTTAATGGTCAAAATAGCTTCTTAGCAAAGAGCAATTTCTCAGGAAAGAATTTTGCTAAGACTGTCTGGAAGTGGTCTGAGTTGAGAGGGGGATACTGAGAAATAGCTGCTTTTGGCAGAGAGGTTTGTAACTCTCTTTCTTATTGGTCTATTAATGTCACCAGGCAGAACAAAACACCATCCCACCAAAACAGGCTGATATTTCAGGCGGTCTTTTCAAACAGCGCTTACACTAAAATGGCATTATCATAATTTTCACAATTTCAGAGTATTATTCCAACCTCATAGTGTGGAAATAAATATATATATTTGATTTACATTTACTTTGTTTACAAACATTAGAGTAAATACATTTTGACTTATTTTCTTCCAAAAAGCCATCTTCAACAAAAGAGAGAAAGAGAAAGAGATTCAGATGGGTTGGGTAAAATGCGGAAGACACATTTCAGTTAAATGCATTCAGTTGAGCAACTGACTAGGTATCCCCCTTTCCCTTTTCTCTTGCCTTTCATTTCGTTGTCAACCTCGCCCAAAGTATGTGTGTCCCCCTCTGATGGAGAGTCACACACCCACATTTACCCACCCACACACACGTCGCGCTACAGGCCTCTTATTACACAATCAAAAGGCCCAGTTAGGCCAGAGTCAAATACTAATTCAGGAAGATCACACCCCAATTGGCGGTGGGATAGATTTCTCAACTAATCTGTGTGTTGCTTGGCCTTCACTGGAGAAAGACTGGCGTGATTAAGACATCAAGTTGTTGTGTGTGTGTGTAATGTGTGCGTGCAGGTGCAGGTGCTGTCCGGCTGATGTTGTTTGAATGTGTAACAGAGATAGAAACGTGCCGTAAGCTCAGTCCACAGAAATATAGCCAATGGTGCTATCTCATTAGATCCTTTTCTATAGCTCAACTGGCTTGTATGTTGCCAAGGAGGGCGGTCATGTGATAGCGAGGCAGAGGGCCCTGGGTATGAGCCATGCTATGCATCCTGAGTTGAGGGAGGAAACTACTTCTAAGCTAGCTAATGCAGCAGGCATTCAGTACCAGGAACCCTATTATTTTCATCTTACTGGAAGCAATTTGCACCCGGCAGGAATGAAATGAAAGTAGAAAGAACAGAGGAGCTAAAGAAAGAGAGGTGACGATAAATAAAAACAAAGGCGAAAAGGAAGCAGAGGGAGTCGATGGGGAAATACTGTAAGTGGACAGTCTTTAAATGAAGTCTCTTTAATGAACAGTCTTTTTAATGAACAGTCTTTTTAATATACAGTCTGTCCAAATCTCTCCTCTCCCTCCCTCCCTCCTCCCCTTTCTCTCTCTCTCCATATTTCCTCCTCATCCACATGCAGGTCAGCTCTGAGGAAAAAAAGTGAGTGAGCTGGGAATGCAGGGCACCGCAGAGCAGAGAAAGATAGAGTCATCTCCCAATCGTTCTCTCATTCCGTCAAGCATGGCGGCCAGTGCGGTGAGGTGCACAGATTCATTTAGCTTGGCTATGTAAAAGGTTTACTCAGACGCTAAAGGAGGCTGCTCTGACACTCATTGCATGTGGCAGAGCTTGCAAACTATCACGGGTTACAAAGGGAAACACAGCCGCGAGATGCCCAGTGACGCGCGCCAACCAGATGAGCTAAATGCCTTTAAGTCCTTTAAACAGGCTAACATTCACAAGACCACAGGGCCTGAAGGATTACCAGGACGCGTACTCAGAGCATGCGCGGACCTTCCTGACGGGTCGCCCACAGGTGGTACGGGAAGGAAAAAACACATCCGCCACACCGACCCTCAACAAGTGGGCCCCTCAGGGGGGCGCCCTTAGTCCATTCCGGTATTCCATGTTCACCCATGACTATGTGGCCGCGCACGACTCCAACACCATCATTAACTTTGCAGATGACACAACGGTGGTAGGCCTGTTCACCGACGACGATGACACAGCCTATAGGGAGGAGATCAGACACCTGGCAGTGTGGTGCCAGAACAACAACCTCTCTCTCAACGTGATGAAGACAAAGGAGCTGATCGTGGACTACAGGAAACGGAGGGCCGAGCATGCCCCCATTTACATTAACAGGGCTGTAGTGGAGCGAGTCAAGAGTTCCTCGGTGTCCATATCACTAAGGATCTACTATGGTCCACACACACTAATACAGTTGTGAAGAGAGCATAACAATGCCTCTTCCCCCTTAGGAGGCTGAAAATATTTGGCATGGGCCCTCAGATCCCCAAAAAGTTATACAGCTGCACCATTGAGAGCACCTTCACTGGCTGCATCACCGCTTGGTATGGAAACTGCTTAGTGCTAGGTGCAACAGAGGGTAGTGTTTACAGCCTAGTGCATCACTGGGGCCGAGCTCCCTGCGATCCAGGACCTCTATACCAGGCATTTTAAGAGAAAGGCCCAAAACATTTTCAACGACTCCAACCACCCAAGTCATAGACTTATCTTTCTGCTATCGCATGACAAGAGGCATCGATGCACCAAGTCTTGAACCAACAGGACCCTGAACAGCTTCTACCCCCCAGCCATAAGACTGCTAAATTGTTTGTTAAATAATTAACCAAATAGCTACACGGACTATCTGCATTGACCCTTTCTGCACTAACTTTTTTGTCTTATCACATACGCTGCTGCTACTGTTAATTATCTGTCACTATATTCCTAGTTATATGTACTGTACATATCTACCTCAATTACCTCGTACCTCTGCACATCGACTCTGTACTGGTACCCCATGGAAACTGTGTTAACTATCCTACAGATGAGCTTCAATGCCATACAACTCTCCTTCCGTGGCCTCCAACTGCTCTTAAATGCAAGTAAAACTAAATGCATGCTCTTCAACCGACCGCTGCCCGCACCTGCCCGCCCGTCCAGCATCACTACTCTGGACAGTTCTGACTTAGAATATGTGGACAACTACAAATACCTAGGTGTCTGGTTAGACTGTAAACTCTCCTTCCAGACTCACATTAAGCATCTCTAATCCAAATTTAAATCTAGAATTGGCTTCCTATTTTGCAACAAAGCATCCTTCACTCATGCTGCCAAACATACCCTTGTAAAACAGCTGTCAGAGCAGCTCACAGATCACTGCACCTGTACATAGCCCATCTGAAAATAGCCCATCCAACTACCTCATCCCCATACTGTATTTATTTATTTATCTTGCTCCTTTGTACCCCAGTATCTCTATTTGCACATTCATCTTCTGCACATCTACCATTCCAGGGTTAAATTGCTATATTGTAATTACTTCGCCACCATGGCCTATTTATTGCCTTACATCCCTTATCCTACCTCATTTGCACACACTGTATATAGACTTTTTCTACTGTATTATTGACTGTATGTTTGTTAGTTCCATGTGTAACTCTGTGTTGTTTTATGTGTCGAACTGCTTTGCTTTATCTTGGCCCGGTTGCAGTTGTAAATGAGAGTTTGTTCTCAACTAGCCTACCTGGTTAAATAAAGGTGAAATTAAAATAAAATAAAAAGTGTGTAAAGCCAAGTTATCATTACTCATTATGTATTTATTATTACTTTTTTATGTGTTTTACTTCTCCATTGTTTCTCTATGTTCTTTCTCTCTGCATTGTTGGGAAGGGCCCATAAGTAAGCATTTACTGTTAGTCTACACCTGCTGTTTACCAAGCATGTGACAAAAAGGTTATTTCTTTCTTTGGTGGCCACAATAAGAGCCACTGCTGATGGTCTCCTCCTGCCAAAGCAAAGAGAAGACAGCTGGGGGGGGGGGGGGGGGGGGGGGGAATGACAAAGAGGAGCTAGAGCGACAGTGGGTGAATACTGCAGTGTGCAGTGTGTGTGTGCACGCATTTGTGTGTGTACCATGAATGTATGTACCCTTAGACCTGCATTTCATCCTTCATCTTAGCCAAGTGTTGACAAGAACATAAAGAAGTGAGTGTGTGTGTGTGTGTGTGTGTGTGTGTGTGTGTGTGTGTGTGTGTGTGTGTGTGTGTGTGTGTGTGTGTGTGTGTGTGTGTGTGTGTGTGTGTGTGTGTGTGTGTGTCTCAATTGCGATATTCTACTCTCTCGTGTTTGGTGTTACTCTAATGGATTTTATTAAGATTTTAAGTAATAATAATGAATTAATTATTAAATAACTTATAAGGAACACAAAGACAATGTGATTGTAGATAAAATGCTTTCCCCCCTCTTTTTTTAACAAGCAAAGGCAAAGCTATTGCAAAAACAAGCTAATGCAACAGCATGCAATGAAAGGTTAATTGAGTTGATGCTCATCAGAATCCTGTCTCTTCTGATTGGTTTCCTCAGAACTTCCTGGTCAAAGGACTGATTCCTGTGTCCTGTTCCGGGTATTCTAACATAGCAGGCGTAAAAGAGATGCCTGAAACTAGATCCCCTACATACTGGTCTTGACGAGAAGAATAAAACTGTCTGGAGGTTCTCTTCTGCACTGTTCAACCAATCCAGTAAATGTGAAGGAGGAGTTAAGATGGAGTGTCACCTTGTTATCGTCCAAAAGCGGAAGTTGCGAATTATAATTAAATTTGAATAGAGTTTTATTTGTTTCAATTTGAACACTTCCCTCCACTCCTATACTATGTTGCCTTCTTCTCACACACTACATATTCATAACACACACACACACACACACACAAACACATGCATACTGATGCACGCACGCACACACACACACATGCATACTGACGCATGCACACACACACACACACACACACACACACACACACACACACACACACACACACACACACATGCATATTGACGCACGCACGCACGCACACACACACACACACACACACACACACACACACACACACACATGCCTACTGACGCACGCACACACACGCACGCACGCACACACACATGCACACACGCAAGCGCACACACACACACATACTAACGCACGCACATGCACACACAAACGCACATGCATTCTGACGCGTGCACACACACGCAAGCAACCACACGCACGCGCGCGCGCGCGCGACACACACACACACACACACACACACACACACACACACACACACACACACACACACACACACACACACACACACACACACACACACACACACACACACACACACACACACACACACACACACACACACACACACACACACACACCTTTTTTTTCACTACTTCTCCAGCTGCTGTCTGTTGTAAGCAAGGATAGCGGTGGGTGGTGGTGGCCAGCAGATTATTTGCAATTTTCTAGCTGAATACCTCTCAAAGTGTTGTTGGTGACGGGAAGGCAGCTAGATGGGTGGAGGGGAGGAAGAGGCATCTTCAGAACCTTGTTTTAATGCACAATGAAAACATGACATTAGAATGGAGGGAGAGAGTAAAGTAAGATTAAAAACGAGCAGAGAGAGGGAGCGGAGGGAAGGGGGATGAGAGAAAGAGAGTGAAGGGGGAGAAGAGAAAAGGGGAGAGAAAGTTAGGAGTTGAGAGAGAGAGAGAAGAGAAGAGGTATAAGTTGAGAGAGAAAGTATGAGTTGAGAGAGGGTAGAGAGGAGGAGGGTGAGAGACAGTGGAGATAGAGAGAGAGATGCTAGAGAGACTAGAAAAGCAGAACATGCAGCACATGGTATTGTTGTTTATGTCTCATTAACATATTTTGAGGTGTGCATTGTAAGTGGCTATGTGTTGCACCAATTAGTGAGAGTGCTCTACCAATGTAACTGGTATGTGATAGTAGTGACACATCAATTAAAAAATATATTGGAAAGATTGGAAAAAATCTTTCATTTTGCCATGTCCTTTTGGTCTGTGTTGCCCTGTAGTCACTGCCAGTTTGGAAGCCTTTGTTAAGGCCTCTGAAAGTGATATAAAATACCAAATATTTATTAATATGCTGTAATTTTTAAACCTAGCAGCCAACCTGCTCACACCAATCCCATGTAATTACAGTAAAATACTGTGAAATACAAACCTGAATCCCCTCAATAAATGTAATCCATTCATTAATTCATTATGGTTACAGTAGCATTTACTTTTTGACAGTATAATACAGTAAATCTACAGTATTGTACTGTGTGTCATTACACAGTACTTGCTTTGATACTGTATTTAGATTACAGTAGGTGTACTGCAATATGAAATACAGTAACTTACCACTAGCTGCCTGTAAGTTACTGTCAAATTCACGGAAACCTCTTTACAATGTAGGCAATACAGTGGTCTGCTTTGTTTCACTATACTATATGCTGGGGTACAACTACCACCCATACTTGCTTTGGAACATCCAGCTAGGGATATTTTTCAATGTAACATTCTGTCTAGACCGTGATGGACTGAAATATGGTATTTTAAAATGTGGTATTTTAGTGCTGGGCTGGAACAAAAGCCTGCATGTCTCTCCAGGAACAATGTTGGAGATCCCTGCTCTATGTTCATTCATATCCACTGATTATGCTATATATTAGACTCACTATGACATGTTATAATGCATTTCTTTACAGACAGTGCAACAATGTCAACCGAGGTTAAGACTACTTAGACTTCTCTTGCTCGGTAACTGCATCCACCATAGTGTCTCAGAGCATTTTCTTCCAGCCCAAACCCAGCAGCTGCACCATCCAATTACTAAACTAAACCACCAAGCTCTTCATTTATCCAGTCAGGTCAGTACAGTGCCAGACTGGAACAGAAAAGGACAGTCCTGGGGGTCCTATAGAGGAACCAATTGGAAAACACTAAACAGTACTCCACCACTGGACCCAGGGTCATAGAAATACATGGAGTACAATAGGAGTGTGGGCTAATAAAATATGTCCACGGGCCATAAAATGTCCCATTGTGCTAAATGAGGAGAGCTTACAGAAGCGGGCGGTGTGAAGCGGTTACAGCCCATAGCATCTGTTTCTGTTTCAACCTCCCCTTTCTTCAGAACCCTCACAGAGGTTGCATCCCGAATGGCACCCTATTCAAAAGTAGTGCACTATGAGTGTTGTTCGTTGGAATGTAGTGGCGCCATTCACATAGGAGGTGTTACGCTCTGCAAGACCTCCCTGGCAGGCACCTAACTTATGACAGGATATTAGAAACGTTAGAGACAGGTAAATTCCACCAATAATATACCTACGATTAATTTGATTGTTTGGGAATTACTTTTCCACCACAAAGCGCCAGGCAGCTACTGGCTTTCAGTGGCTTTACACAACACAGTGCTACTCAATTTCTCAAGTTATGGTTGGATCCCCTATCGCCAACTATGCTTTTGGTTTGGCCCGGTCCTCAGAGGCTGTGGTTTGTGAAGAAAAAAAAGTTAAGCAAGGCTTGTAAGGAAAACGGAGAAAGGCACAATATCTCCAATTTTTCTCTATCTCTCCTATCGCTTCGTAACAAGCCATCAAATCTGTGAGCTAATTTGTAACAAATAAAATAGTGTAAATGTAATGGTAAATGCATAAGTACGAATAAGAATGAGAAAATTATAGTTTTTCAAACTGAGAAAGTTTCTATTGTGAACTGACGAGATGTGCATCTCGCATGTGAGCGCTATTTCTCAAAACAAGTGATAATTGGTACTGGTTATATTGGGCTCAATTTTGAGAGTTAAAAGACAAATCTGGTAGTATTATAAACCTTCTTAACATAGAATTAGAGAAGGGCTGTTTCTCTGAACCTCAGGCTGTAGGCTCAAGCAACATTGTTCCTCTACCCAGTAAGAGGCAGCCTTGCCTGTCTCCCAGACTAACCAGCAGCAGCAACCTTCCTTAGTTAACAAATTTGAAGGCCAAAATTGTGTGTGTGTGTGTGTGGGGGGGGGTGGGGGCTTGCACTAATTGTAACGATCTTCTTCATCTGAGGAACAGGAGAGATCGGACCAAAACGCAGCGTGGTAAGTGTCCATGTTAATTTATTATAACTGAACACGAAAATACAAAATAACAAAGTGAATGTAAGAAACGAAAATCGAAACAGTCCTGAAAGGTGCAACAACACAAAACAGGAAACAACTACCCACAAACACCAGGTAAGAAAAGGCTACCTAAGTATGGTTCTCAATCAGAGACAACGATAGACAGCTGCCTCTGATTGGGAACCATACCAGGCCAAACACATAGAAAAGAAAACATATGAAAAAAACATAGAATGCCTACCCCAACTCACGCCCTGACCAAACCAAAATAAAGACATAAAAAAGGAACTAAGGTCAGGGCGTGACACTAATCATGTTTATGCAACCTAATAATCACCCTTAGAATACTTTAAAAACTGTTAGTCCTCAACCATAGTCCTTAACAATCTACAACTAGAAATGGGCCCACCATAGTCCTCAACAATCTTCAATGGAAATGGGCCCACCATAGTCCTCAAACAAAAACAGATATCCTAGTTAGCACGTCGCAGGCAAGATATGGAATATCCCAAATGTAACGGCAATTGTGTGTGTGTGTGTGTGTGTGTGTGTGTGTGTGTGTGTGTGTGTGTGTGTGTGTGTGTGTGTGTGTGTGTGTGTGTGTGTGTGTGTGTGTGTGTGTGTGTGTGTGTGTGTGTGTGTGTGTGTGTGTGTGTGTGTGTGTGTGTGGTCTCACACACCGACTCGCATGGAGAGAAGCGCTTCCTTGGAAATCAATTATGCAAATGAGACATTTAAAAAAAATCTGTGGGTGTTTGGGGAGGAAGGATTTTGGCGTCACTTTGTTTGTTGGTGTCAGAACTGGAGAGAGAGACAGGGAGAGAGAGACAGGGAGAGAGAGAGACAGGAGAGAGAGACAGGGAGAGAGAGAGACAGGAGAGAGAGACAGGAGAGATAAACAGGGAGAGAGAGAGACGGGGAGAGAGAGAGAGACAGGAGAGAGAGACACAGGGAGAGAGACAGGAGAGAGAGACAGGGAGAGAGACAGGAGAGAGAGACAGGGAGAGAGACAGGGAGAGAAAGATCGAGGAGATAGAGACAGGAGAGATAAACAGGGAGAGAGAGAGACAGGAGAGAGACACAGGGGAGAGAGAGACACAGAGGAGGCCTGTGGTGTTGATGGTATCCTCAATGAAATGCTAAAATATACAGACAACAAATTCCAATTGGCTAAACTTAAACTCTTCAACATCATCCTTAGCTCTGGCATGTTCCCCAATATTTGGAACCAAGGTCTGATCAACCCCAATCCACAAAAGTGGAGACAAACTTGACCCCAATAACCACCGTGGGATATGCGTCTGCGGTTAAAATTGGCAAAAAAAACACACACATTACCTTCCACAAGGCCGTGGGGTGAGACAGGGATGCAGCTTAAGCCCCACCCTCTTCAACAAATATATCAACGAATTGGCGAGGGCACTAGAACAGTCTGCAGCCCCCTACAAGAATCTGAAGTCAAATATCTACTGTTTGCTGATGATCTGGTGCTTCTGTCACCAACCAAGGAGGGTCTACAGCAGCACCTAGATCTTCTGCACAGATTCTCCCAGACAGTACATTTCAGTAAAAACAAAATAATGGTGTTCCAAAAAAGGTCCAGTTGCCAGGACCATAAATACAAATTCCATCTAGACACCGTTGCCCTAGAGCACACAAAAAACTATACATACCATGGCCTAAACATCAGCGCCACAGGTAACTTCCACAAAGCTGTGAACGATCTGAGAGACAAGGCAAGAAGGGCCTTCCATGCCATCAAAAGGAGCATAAAATTCGACATACCAATTAGGATCTGGTTAAAAAAACTTGAATCAGTTATAGAACCCATTGCCCTTTATGATTTTGTGGTCTGGGGTCCACTCACCAAACAAAAATTCACAAAATGGGACAAACACCAAATTGAGACTCTGCATGCAGAACTCTGCAAAAATATCCTCTGTGTGCAACGTAAAACACATGCATGCAGAGCAGAATTAGGCCGAAAATCCAGAAAAGAGTTGTTCAATTCTACAACCACTAAAAAGGAAGCGATTCCCAAAACTTCCATAACAAAGCCATCACCTACAGAGAGATGAAACTGGAGAAGAGTCCCCTAATCAAGCTGGTCCTGTGGCTCTGTTCACAAACACCAACAGACCCCACAGAGGCCCAGGATAGCAACACAATTAAAACACACCAAATCATGAGAAAACAAAAAGATAATTGCTTGACTGTAACATGGCGCCGGAGAAGAAGCCTGACGTTTTACGTGTCCCCAACCGATTGTGTTTATTTGTTTTTATTTTTGAACTTATTTTGTACATAATTTTGCCGCTACTGTCTTTTATGACCGAAAATACCTTCTGGACATCGGGACTGCGATTACTCACCACGGACTGGCAGAATCCTTTTTTTCCTTTAACTTCTTATAGCTGCAGGGGCAGTATTGAGTAGCTTGGATGAAAGGTGCACAGAGGTGCCCAGAGTAAACGTCCTGCTCCTCAGTCATAGTTGCTAATATATGCATATTATTATTAGTATTGGATAGAAAACACTCTGAAGTTTCTAAAACTGTTTGAATTATGTCTGTGAGTATAACAGGACTCATATGGCAGGCAAAAAACTGAGAAGAAATCCAACCAGGAAGTGAGAAATCTGAGGTTGGTCGATTTTCAACTCATCGCCTATTGAAAACAAAGTAGGATATGGGTCTGTTTGCACTTCCTACGGCTTCCACTAGATGTCACCAGTCTGTAGAACTTTGAATTAAGCTTCTACTGTGATGTGGGGCTGAATGATAGGGGAATGAGTCAGTGGTCTGGCAGAGAGCCAGGTCCTGGTCACACACATTCCACATGATATCGACTTGCGTTTCATTACTTCTATAGACACAAAGGAATTCTTCGGTTGGAACGTTATTGAATATTTATGATAACAACATCCTAAAGATTGATTCTATACTTAGTTTGACAAGTTTATTCGACCTGTAATATAACGTTTTGAAGTGTCCGACGTTCGGCTGGACCTGCACGAGCATTTGGATTTGTGTACTAAACGCGCTAACAAAGGTAGCTACTTGGACATAAATGATGGACATTACCGAACAAAACAAAAAAAAATTGTGGAAGTGGGAGTCCTGGGAGTGCATTCCAACGAAGATCAGCAAAGGTAAGTGAAGATTTATAATGCTTTTTATGAGTTTTGCTGACTGCACAATTTGGCGGGTAACTGTATGGCTTCCTTTTGTGGCTGAACGCTGTTCTCAGATTATTGAATATTGTGCCTTTGCCATAAAGATTTTGAAATCTGACACAGCGGTTGCGATGAGGACAGGGGGTGCTGTTTTCAGTTTTTTTGGAAAACGTCTCCAATTTAAACGGCCTCGTACTCAATTCTTGCTCGTACAATATGCATATTATTATTAATATTGGATAGAAAACACTCTCTAGTTTCTATAACCGTTGGAATTATGTCTCTGAGTGAAACAGAACTCATTCTACAGCACTTTTCCTGACAGGGAGTGAGATTTCAGAAATCTTGGCCTCTGCTCCCAGGTCAGTTTTTAGGTCCCTGTGAATGCTATGGGGATACAAACACTGCCTATGCCTTCCTCTAGATGTCAGTAAGTGGTGACAATTTGAATGGAGTCGATTGCGCAATCTGGGACTTTATAAAAGACCAAAGGGCGGAAGTACATTTCTTTTCTTCCCTGCGCTTGACGCACGATGGACGTCGGACTGGCCTCCTTCCAAGCTTTGGTTTAGCCAGTAATATATCTCCGGTCATGTTTTTACTCGTTATAGGTGTTAAAAAATCATAAGGTAGTTAATTTAAATCGTTTTATAGCAATTTATATCCGTTTAGTGCGATTTTCTGGCATTTCTTTGTGACGCACCTCCAAGAGTTGGGCACTTTTCCAGTACATGCCGAACGTTAGTGGCCATTTCGACAGGACAAGAGGACATCTTTCGACCAAAAGACGATTAGACCGGAGAAAGGATACATTGCCCAAGATTCTGATGGAAGTTCAGCTAATAGTAAGAACTATTTATGATGATAAATCGTTGTTCTGTTGAAAAATGTTAAACGCATATTCCGCCATTTTCTTTGGGGTAACTTCGCTTTGGCGCACCCTGTATTGCACAGTAAGGATAATTTAAAAAATGTAATTCAGCGATTGCATTAAGAACTAATTTGTCTTTCAATTGCTGTCCACCCTGTATTTTTTTGTCAAGTTTATGATTATTTATTCATTAGACTAGATCACTGTCCAAGATGGCGCCCGACATTTTCTGGCCAGTTTGGCTACTATTCTCATTGTATAACCACGTTTTTTTGTGGCTAAATATGCACATTTTCGAACAAACTCTATGTGTATGTTGTAATATGATGTTACAGGAGTGTCATCTGAAGAATTCTGAGAAGGTTAGTGAAAAAATTAATATATTTTGGTGGTGATAACGTTATCGCTATTTTTGCCTTGAATCAATGCTGGGGTAATGTTTGCACATATGGTATGCTAATATAACGATATATTGTGTTTTCGCTGTAAAACACTTAGACAATCTGAAATATTGTCTGGATTTACAAGATCTGTGTCTTTCAATTACTGTACGCTGTGTATTTTTAAGAAATGTTTTATGATGAGTAATTAGGTAATACACGTTGGTCTCTATAATTGCTCTGGCTGCTTCGGTGCTATTTTTGACGATAGCTCTGATGGTAGCTGCAATGTAAAACTGATTTATACCTCAAGTATGCAAATTTTTCGAACAAAACATAGATTTATTGTGTAACATGTTATAAGACTGTCATCTGATTAAGTTGTTTCTTGGTTAGTTTGGTTGGTTCTTGGTTAGTTAGGTTGGCTTTGTGCATGCTACTTGTGCTGTGAAAAATGTCTGTCCTTCTTTGTATTTGGTGGTGAGCTAACATAAATATACGTGCTATTTTCGCTGTAAAACATTTAAAAAATCCGACATGTTGACTAGATTCACAAGATGGGAACCTTTCATTTGTTGTATTGGACTTGTTAATGTGTGAAAGTTAAATATTTATAAAAAATATTTTTTGAATTTCGCGCTCTGCCTTTTCAGTGGAATGTTCCGCTAGCGGAACCCCTGTCCTAGACTTAAGAACAAGTGTATCTTTAATTCTATGTAAAACATGTATCTTTCATCAAAGTTTATGATGAGTATTTCTGTTATTTGATGTGGCTCTCTGCAATTTCTCCGGATATTTCGGAGGCATTTCTGAACATGGCGCCAATGTAAACTGAGGTTTTTGGATATAAATATGAACGTAATCGAACAAAACATATATGTATTGTGTAACATGAAGTCCTATGAGTGTCATCTGATGACGATCATCAAAGGTTAGTGATTCATTTTTTCTCTATTTCTGCTTTCGTGACTCCTGTCTTTGGCTGGAAAAATAGCTGTGTTTTTCTGTGATTTTGCGGTGACCTAACATAATCATTTGTGGTGCTTTCGTCTGTAAAGCCTATTTGAAATCGGACACTTTGGTGGGATTAACACCAAGATTACCTTTAAAATGGTATAAGATACATGTATGTTTGAGGAATTTTAATTATGAGATTTCTGTTGTTTGAATTTGGCGCCCTGCACTTTCACTGGCTGTTGTCATATCATCCCGTTAACGTGATTGCAGCCATAAGAAGTTAACGAGTCTGACGAGCCCGATGCGAGTGATATACTGCTTTCTCGGGAACAGGACCAGATCCCTGTGATTTGCGTGGAGAGGAGGTGGAGTAAAAGGGGCCACAGGGCGGGCTGCCTTCTGAAAATTCGTAGGAAATCTAATAAATCTTCACTTCCTTCCATTCTGCTAGCAAACATGCAATCATTGGAGAATAAAATAGATGACATACGTGGAAGATTAAACTACCAACGGGACATTCAAAACTGTAATATCTTATGCTTCACAGAGTCGTGGCTGAACGATGACACCATCAACATACAGCTGGCTGGTTATACGCCGTACCGGCAGGATAGAACAGCGGCGTCTGGTAAGACAAGGGGCAGCGGACTATGTATTTTTGTAAATAACAGCTGGTGCACGATATCTAAGGAAGTCTCGAGCTATTGCTCGCCTAGATAGTGTGGTCTTCAGCTTGTCATGAGACACTCTATCTACCTAGAGAGTTTTCATCTGTATTTTTCGTAGCTGTTTATATACCTCCACAGACCGATGCTGGCACTAAGACCGCATTGAATGAGCTGTATTCCGCCATAAGCAGACAAGAAAACGCTCACCCAGAGGCAGCGCTCCTAGTAGCCGGGGACTTTAATGCAGGGAAACTTAAATCCGTTTTACCAAATTTCTATCAGCATGATAAATATGCAACCAGAGGGAAAAAACTCTGGACCACCTTTACGCCGCACACAGAGACGCATACAAAGCACTTCCTCTCCCTCCATTTGGCAATCTGACCATAATTCTATCCTCCTGATTCCTGCTTACAAGCAAAAAATTTAAGCAGGAAGCACCAGTGACTAGATCAATAAAAAAGTGGTTAGATGAAGCAGATGCTAAACTACAGGACTGTTTTGCTAGCACAGACTGGAATATGTTCTGGGATTCCTCCGATGGCATTGAGGAGTACACCACATCAGTCATTGGCTTCATCAATAAGTGCATCGATGACATCATCCCCACAGTGACCGTACATACCTCAACCAGAAGCCATTGATTACAGGCAACCTCCGCAATGATCTAAAGGCTAGAGCTGCCGCTTCAAGGAGTGGGACTCTAACCCGGAAGCTTATAAGAAATCCTGCTATGCCCTCCGACGAACGATCAAACAAGCAAAGCATCAATACAGGACTAAGATCGAATCGTGCTACACCGGCTCTGATGCTCGTCGGATGTGGCAGGGCTTGCAAACCATTACAGACTACAAAGGGAAGCACGGCCAAGAGCTGCCCAGTGACACGAGACGAGCCTACAAGACGAGCTAAACTACTTCTATGCTCGCTTCAAGGCAAATAACACTGAAACATGCATGAGAGCACCAGCTGTTCCGGAAGACTGCGTGGTCACAGTCTCCGCAGCAGATATGAGTAAAACCTTAGAACAGGTCAACATTCACAAGGCCGTGGGGCCAGACGTATTACCAGGACGTGTACTGCGAACATGCGCTGACCAACTGGCAAGTGTCTTCACTGACATTTTCAACCTCTCCCTGTCCGAGTCTGTAATAGCAAAAAATTTTAAGCAGACCACCATAGTCCCTGTGCCCAAGAACACTAAGATAACCTGCCTAAATGACTACCGACCTGTAGCACTCCCCTCTGTAGCCATGAAGTGCTTTGACAGGCTGGTCATGGCTCACATCAACACCATTATCCCAGAAACCCTAGACCCTCTCCAATTTGCATACCGCCCCAACAGATCCACAGATGATGCAATCTCTATTGCACTCCACACTGCCCTTTCCCACCTGGACAAAAGGAACACCTATGTGAGAATGCTATTCATTTACTACAGCTCAGTGTTCAACACCATAGTGCCCTCAAAGCTCATCAATAAGCTAAGGACCCTGGGACTGAATAACTCTCTCTGCAACTGGACCCTGGACTTCCTGACTGGCCGCCCCCCAGGTGGTAAGGGTAGGTAACAACACATCCGCCACACTGATCCTCAACACAGGGGCCCCTCAGGGGTGCGTGCTCAGTCCCCTCCTCTACTCCCTGTTCACTCATGACTACAAGGCCAGGCACAACTCCAACACCATCCTTAAGTTTGCTGATCACACCTGATCACCGACAACAATGAGACAGCCTATAGGGAGGAGGTCAGAGACCTGGCCGTGTGGTGCCAGGACAACGACCTCTCCCTCAACGTGATGAAGACAAAGGAGATGATTGTGGACTACAGGAAAAAGAGGACCGAGCATGCCTCCATTCTCATCGATGGGGCTGCAGTGGAGCAGATTGAGAGCTTCAAGTTCTTTGGTGTCCACATCACCAACAAACTAACATGATCCAAGCACACCAAGACAGTCATGTAGAGGGCACGACAAAACCTATCCCCCATCAGAAGACTGAAAAGATGTGGCATGGATCCTCAGATCCTGAAAAGGTTCTACAGCTGCACCATTGAGAGTATCCTGACTGTTGCATCACTGCTTGGTATGGGAACTGCTCGGCCTCCAACCTCAAGGCACTACAGACGGTAACGCGAACAGCCCAGTACATCACTGGGGCCAAGCTTCCTGCCATCCAGGACCTCTATACCAGGCAATGTCAGAGGAAGGGCCTAAAAATTGTCAAAAACTCCAGCCACCCTAGTCATAGACTGTTTTTTCTGCTACCGCACGGCAAGCGGTACCGGAGTACCAAGTCTAGATCCAAGAGGATTCTAAACAGCTTCTACCCCCAAGCCATAAGACTCCTGAACATCTAATCAAATGGCTATCCAAACAATTTGCATTGCTCCCCTCTTTTACACAGCTGCTACTCTCTGTTTAATAACTCTACCTACATGTACATATAACCTCAACTAACCGGTGCCCCCACACATTGACTCTGTACCGTTACCCCCTGTATATAGTCTCGCTATTGTTATTTTACTGCTGCTCTTTAATTACTTGTTACTTTATTTCTTATTCTTATCCGTTTTTTTAAACTACATTGTTGGTTAGGGGCTCATAAGTAAGCATTTCATGATAAAGTTTACACCTGTTGTATTCAGCGCATATGACTAATTAAATTTCATTTGATTTGATTTGACACATTGGAAAGGTTTTAACAAAAAAAACTGTGCAAACTAGAATGCTTTTTGGCCCTGAACAGAGAGTACACGGTGGCACTGCGACTGACGCAAACTTAAGGAAAGCTTTGGCTATGTACAGACTGAGCATAGCCTTGCTATTGAGAAAGACCGCCGTAGGAAGACCTGGCTCTCAAGAGAAGACAGGCTATGTGCACACTGCCCACAAAATTAGGTGGAAACGGAGCTGCACTTCCTAACCTCCTGCCAAATGTATGACCATATTAGAGACACATATTTCTCTCAGATTACACAGACTCACAAAGAATTAGAAAACAAACACAATTTTGATTAACTCCCATATCTACTGGGTGAAATACCACAGTGTGCCATCACAGCAGCAAGATTTGTTTCCTCAAGAAAAGGGCAACCAGTGAAGAACAAACACCATTGTAAATACAACCCATAGTTATGTTTATTTATTATCCCTTTTGTACTTTAACCATGTTCACATAGTTACAACACTGTATATAAACATTATTTTGGAACATCTGCGAGTTTACTGTTCATTTGTATTGTTGTTTCACTTTTGTTTATTATCTACTTCCCTTGCTTTGGCAATGTTAACATATGTTTCCCATTTCAATAAAGCCCCTTGAATTGAATTGAAATTGAATTTACAGGGAAAGAGAGACAGGGAGAGAGACACAGGGAGAGAGAGACACAGGGAGAGAGACACAGGGAGAGAGACACAAGGAGAGAGAGACAGAGAGAAAGACACAGAGGAGAGAGAGACAGGGAGAGAGAGACACAGAGGGAGAGATGTCTAAGGTCTGAAAGTAAAATGTATATGAAAGAGGTTTTTGGGCTGAGCTTATAGTTCTTGAGTGCTTACCCTCTCCTGAAAATAACAGGTACCAGCCCCAGGCACACACAGACACAGTAAGCCCTGCCAAAAAACTCAGTCTTCTCCTTCTCAGTCTCACACACACATATACACCTCCTGTCAGTAAGGACCAGGCACAGCCTTGATTTGTGCTAACACACACACACACACACACACACACACACACACACACACACACACACACACACACACACACACACCGTGTGCACCAAGTCTGGAACCAACTGGATTGTGAACAGCTTCTACACCCAAGCCATAAAATAGTTAGTTAAATAGTTGACAAAATAGCTACCCGGACTATCTGTAATGATCGTTTTTGCACCAACTTTTTTGTCTCATCACATACGCTGCTGCTACTATTTATCATCTATCCTGTTGCTTATTCACTTTATTCTTAGTTGTATGTACATACATACAGTTTTCTTTATTTTTACTATTTTCTACATTGTAGAAGTCCATATTTTGGCAGAACAGCTCAAATAAGCAAAGAGAAACAACAGTCCATCATTACTTTAAGACATGAAGGTCAGTAAATACCGAACATTTCAAGAACTTTGAAAGTTTCTTCTCGTGCAGTCGCAAAAACCATCAAGCGCTATGATGAAACTGGCTCTCAAGAGGACCGGCACAGGAAAGGAAGACACAGTTACCTCTGCTGCAGAGGATAAGATCATTAGAGTTTCCAGGCTCAGAAATTGCAGCCCTGACCTGTTTTCTGTTGTTTTGTATGTGTGTGATGGTCAGGGCGTGAGTTTTGGGTGGGCAGTCTATGTTTTCCGTTTCTATGTTGGTTTTGGGTTGCCTGGTATGGCTCTTAATTAGAGGCAGGTGTTTTGCGTTTTCCTCTAATTGAGAGTCATATTAAGGTAGGAGGTTCTCACTGTTTGTTTGTGGGTGATTGTCGCTGTGTCTGTGTATTTTGCACCACACGGTACTGTCTCGTCTCGTTAGTTCGGTCGTTCCTGTTTATGTGTTCCTCGTTTCATGTAAGTTCATAGTTTAGGTCTGTCTAGTTCGTTTTGTTATTTTTGTTAAATATTTCAAGTGTATTTCGTTTTCGTGTTTTTCCGTCTTGTTAAATAAAACATTATGTATTCATCACCCGCTGCGCCTTGGTCAACTCACTCACCGAAAGAGAGCCGTTACACCAAATAAATGCTTCACAGAGTTCAAGTAACAGACACATCTCAACATCAACTGTTCAGAGGAGACTGTATGACTCAGGCCTTCATGGTCGAAATGCTGCAAAGAAACCACTTCTAAAGGACACCAATAAGAAGTAGAGACTTGCTTGGGCCAAGAAACACGAGCAACGGACATTAGACCGGTGGAAATCTGTCCTTTGGTCTGATGAGTCCAAATTTCAGATTTTTGGTTCCAACCACCATGTCTTTGTGAGACACAGAGTAGGTGAACGGATGATCTCTGCATGTGCGGTTCCCACCATGAAGCATGGAGGAGGAGGTGTGATGGTGTGTCGGTGCTTTGCTGGTGACACTGTCTGTGATTTATTTAGAATTCAAGGCACACTTAACCAGCATGGCTACCACAGAATTCTGCAGCAATATGCCATCCCATCTGGTTTGCACTTAGTGGGACTATAATTTGTTTTTCAACAGGACAATGACCCAACACACCTCCAGGCTGTGTAAGGGCTATTTGACCAAGAAGGAGAGTGATGGATTGCTGCATCTGATGACCTGGCCTCCACAATCACCCGACCTCAACCCAATTGAGATGGTTTGGGATGAGTTGGACCACAAATTGAAGGAAAAGCAGCCAACAAGTGCTCAGCATATGTGGGAACTCCTTCAAGACTGTTGGATAAGTAATCCTCATGGAGCTGATTGAAAGAATTCCAAGAGTGTGCAAAGCTGTCATCAAGGCAAAGGGTGGCTACTTTGAACAATCGCAAATCTGAAATATATTTAACACTTTTTTGATTACTATATGATTCCATATGCGTTATTTCATAGTTTTGATATCTTCACTATTATTCTACAGTGTAGAAAATAGTCAAAAAATTAAGAAAAACTCTTGAATGAGTAGGTGTGTCCAAACTTTTAACTGGTACTGTATCTACCTAAATTACCTTGTACCCCTGCACATGGACTCGGTACTGGCACCCTGTGTATAAAGTCAAGTTATAGTTACTCATTGTGTATTTATTTTTACTTCTATTATTACATGTTTTACTTTTTTTATTATTTCTATTTTTTTTTTTTCTCTACGTTGTTGGGAAGGGCCCATAAGTAAGCATTTCACTGTTAGTCTACACCTGTTGTTTACAAAGCATATGACAAATACAATTTGATTTGACCTGCAAGTTCAGACACAGTCACGCTTGCTTGCTCACACACAAACATACGCTCGCTTGCTCTCACACTCATTAAATGTGTGTTCTCTTACATTGCTCGGGATGCTAAATTAATTATCACTTCATCATCAGCTTATACTGAGAACAGACTGCGGAATAAAAGGGAGGGAGGGAGGGAGGGAGGGACAGAAAGCAAATGAGAGCTTGAGTGCAAAATGAAGAGAAAGAAAGGGGTGAGAAAGAGAAAGCAACAGAGAGCTTCAGAGAGAAAGACAGAGAGAGAAATAAAGGACTGTGAAGATAGGCAAACGACAAGCCTAACATTTGACTAGGTTACTTTCACTAGACAACTGGGTCTTGTTGAGTAGGAATTAAACGGTAGAAAACATTTCGATACTAACTGACATTGTCCAATGAGAATGCCTGTTTATGTTATGACATTTAAAAACATTATCTCTCGCAGAAAAATAGCCATAGGCTGCTTTTCATGGTTTGGGCTAGGTGCCTTAGTTCCAGTGAAGGGAAATCTTAACACTACAGCATACAATGACATTGTAGACGATTCTGTGCTTCCAACATTGTGGCAACAGTTTGGGGAAGGCCCTTTCCTGTTTCAGCATGACAATGCACAAAGTGAGGTCCATACAAAAATAAGATTGAAGAACCTGACTGGCCTGCACAGAGCCCTGACCTCAACTCCATCGAACACCTTTGGGATGAATTGGAATGCCGACTGCGAGCCAGGCCTAATCGCCCAACATCAATGCCCAACCTCACTAATGCTCTTGTGACTTAATGGAAGCAAGTCCCCTCAGCAATGTTCCAACATCTAGTGGAAAGCCTTCCCAGAAGAGTAGCAGCAAAGGGGTGGACCAACTTCATATTAATGCCCATGATTTTGGAATGAGATGTTTGACGAACAGGTGTCCACATACTTTTGGTCATGTAGTGTCTATCAGAAACCAGTTGTGACCCAACTGGGCCCCAAGTCGTCGTATTGCTTGCTTTAAACGGTGGCCATCACTCCACCTGGAGGGCTACTGGGTGTGCATTCCTGCTCAAACACAGCCTGATTCAGCAATCAAGTTCCTGATGAGCAGCTGATTAGTAGAATTGAGTGTATTACAACAGGGCTGGAAGAAAAGGCCACACACCTAGTAGCTCTCTAGAAAGACAGTTAGCTCTCTATGTGGACAGTTAGCTCTCCAAGAGGACAGTTAGCTCTCCAGGAGGAAGGTTAGCTCTCTGGGAGGACGGTTAGCTCTCTAGGAGGACGGTTAGCTCTCTAAGAGGACAGTTAGCTCTCTGGGAGGACGGTTAGCGCTCTAGGAGGACGGTTGGCTCTCTAGGAGGACAGTTAGCTCTCTAGGAGGATGGTTAGCTCTACAGGAGGACGGTTAGCTCTCTAGGAGGACAGTTAGCTCTCTAGGAGGACGGTTAGCTCTACAGGAGGACGGTTAGCTCTCTAGGAGGATGGTTAGCTCTCCAGGAGGATGGTTAGCTCTCCGGGAGGATGGTTAGCTCTCTGGGAGGACAGTTAGCTCTCCAGGAGGATGGTTAGCTCTCTGGGAGGATTGATTAGCTCTCCAGGAGGATGGTTAGCTCTCCGGGAGAATGGTTAGCTCTCAGGGAGGACGGTTAGCTCTCCAGAAGGACAGTTAGCTCTCCGGGAGGACGGTTAGCTCTCTGGGAGGACGGTTAGCTCTCTGGGAGGACGGTTAGCTCTCTAGGAGGACGGTTAGCGCTCTAGGAGGACGGTTAGCTCTCCAGGAGGACAGTTAGCTCTCCAGGAGAACAGTTCGCTCTCTAGGAGGACGGTTAGCTCTCCAGGAGGACGGTTAGCTCTCTAGGAGGATGGTTAGCTCTCTAGGAGAACAGTTGCCACTCCTACCACTACACCACAAACAGGAGCAAATACACATCACATTTATTCAAAAACCTTATTCCCTATCCGTCCCCATATTTGATTGCTATAACCATTGTCTCAGGAACAGAAATAAATTTGTCTAGAACACACAGACAGTGTCCGACGATATGGTTCAAAACGCTTCTTCTCATCCCACTGCCTCATTCAGTCACACAATAAGATCTGAGCCCACGGTATTCCTAGTACGTTTGCGCTGCCAGGATTACAACTCTTCAATAATTACAGAGGCTGTTGTTGGTAGGGGTGGGGGGAGTGGGGGGAGATGGGAGAAGAGCTGAGAGAGAGTGGAGCTTAACGGCTTTAACATGTACAAAATATGTCAAGTCTGATGATTACATAGACTGATAAGGCCCGGGTGGATCTGGAGACCCATTGGTGCTTTTCTCTTCTCTTCTCCTCGCAATGTAGTTCGGTGATGTGTGTGTCTATATGTCAATCGGTCAATCACAAATCAATCCCTGTCCCCCAAACATAGAAAGGATTTCACATACAGTACCAGTCAAAAGTTTGGACACACCTACTAATTTAAGGGTTTTTCTTAATTTTGACTATTTTCTACATTGTAGAATATTAGTGAAGACATTAAAACTATGAAATAACGCATATGGAATCAAGAAGTAACCAGAAAGGTGTTAAATATATTTTAGATTTTAGATTCTTCAAAGTAGCCACAGTTTGACAGCTTTGCACACTCTTGGTATTCTCTCAATCAGCTTCATGAGGATTACTTATCCAACAGTCTTGAAGGAGTTCCCACATATGCTGAGCACTTATTGGCTGCTTTTTCTTCAATTTGCAGTCCAACTCATCCCAAACCATCTCAATTGGGTTGAGGTCAGGTGATTGTGGAAACCTGCTCATCTGATGCAGCACTCCATCACTCTCCTTCTTGGTCAAATTGCCCTTACACAGCCTGGAGGTGTGTTTTGGGTGATTGTCCTGTTGAAAAACAAATGATAGTCCGCCTAAGCGCAAACCAGATGGGATGGCGTATTGCTGCAGAATGCTGTGGTAGCCATTGCTGTTAAGTGTGCCTTGAATTCTAAATAGATCACTGACAGTGTCACCAGCAATGCACCCTCACACCATCATACCTCCTCCTCCATGCTTCACGTGGGAACCACACATGCGGAGATCATCCGTTCACCTACTCTGCGTCTCACAAAGACACAGTGGTTGGAACCAACAATCTCTAATTTGTACTCGTCAAACCAAAGGACAGTTTTCACCGGTCAAACGTTTCTTGGCCCAAGTCTCTTATTATTATTGGGCTGCAATCTGAGGTGCAGCTAATTGACGATTTCTTAGGCTGTAACTCTAATGAACTTATCCTCTGCAGCAGAGGTAACTATGGGTCTTCCTTTCCTGTGCCGGTCCATAGCTCATTGATGGTTTTTGCGACTACACTTGAAGAAACTTTCAAAGTTCTTGAAACTTTCCGGATTGACTGACCTTCATGTCTTAAAGTAATGATGGACTGTTGTTTCTCTTTGCTTATTTGAGCGTTTTTTTGCGATAATATGGACTTGGTCTTTCACCAAATAGGGCTATCTTCTGTATACCACCCCAAACTTATTGGCTCAAGTTCATTAAGATGGAAAGAAATTCCACAAATTAACTTTAAACAAGGCACACCTATTAACCTGTCTAGGATGAGCGTGCCGCTAGCGGCACTCCCCCCCCACCCCCACTGAAAAGGCAGAGCCGCGAAATTCAAAAAAAATATTTTTTTTAAATATTTAACTTTCACACATTAAAGTCCAATACAGCTAATAAAAGACACAGATCTTGTGAATCCAGCCAACATGTCCGATTTTTAAAATGTTTTACAGGGAAGACACAATATGTAAAGATGTAAATCTATTACCTAAAAACACATTAGCATAATCCACCATCTTTTATTTGTCCACCAACACCAGTAGCTATCACCAATTCGGCTAAACTAAGATATTTATAGCCCCTAACCAAGAAAAAAAACTCATCAGATGACAGTCTGATAACATATTTATGGTATGGGATAGGTTTTGTTAGAAAAATGTGCATATTTCAGGTAGATGGCATAGGTTACAATTGCACCCACCGTCACAAATGGACTAGAATAACTACATAGAGCAACGTGTTTACCTACTTACTAATCATCAAACATTTCGTAAAAATACACAGCATACACTAATCGAAAGACACAGATCCTGTGAATACAGACAATATTTCAGATTTTCTAAGTGTCTTACAGCGAAAACACAATAAATCGTTATATTAGCATAGCACATAGCACATAGCAGCCCAGCATTGATTCTAGCCAAAGAGAGCGATAACGTCAACATCGCCAAAATATATTATTTTTTTCACTAACCTTCTCAGAATTCTTCAGATGACACCCCTGTAACATCACATTACAACATACATATACAGTTTGTTCGAAAATGTGCATATTTAGCCACCAAAATCATGGTTAGACAATGTGAAATGTAGCCCAGCTGGTGAGAAAATGTCCGTGCGCCATATTAGACAGTGATCTACTCTTATACATAAATACTCATAAACATGACTAAAAGACATAGGGTGGACAGCGATTGATAGACAATTTAATTCTTAATACAATCGCGGAATTACATTTTTTAAATTATCCTTACTTTTCAATACAGTTTGCGCCAAGCGAAGCTACGTCAAAAAACATGGCGTCCTAAGCCACTAACATTTTTCGACAGAAACACGATTTATCATAATAAAAATGTCCTACTTTGAGCTGTTCTTCCATCAGTATCTTGGGCAAAGGATCCTTTCTTGGGTCTAATCGTCTTTTGGTGGAAAGCTGTCCTCTTGCCATGTGGAAATGCCAACTGCGTTCAGCATGAACTGGAAGCGTGCCCAGCGATTCACAGCGTTTCAGAAATAAATGTCCCAAAATCGCACTAAACGGATATAAATTGCTATAAAACGCTTTAAATTAACTACCTTATGATGTTTTTAACTCCTATAACGAGTCTTAACATGACCGGAGAAAGATTACTCCCAACACTAATGCTTGGAACAGGTGCGGGTCGGTGTCCTCCAGGCGCATGACGCAGCTCCAAAAGAGTGACTAGCTACAGGGTTTTTTAATTTGTAGTGCCTGTGAACGCGCAATCGACCCCATTCAAATCGTCATCACGTAAAGGCATCCAGGGGAAGACGTAAGCAGTGTCCGTATACTCATAGCAATAACAGTGGCCTTTTAACTGACTCCAGATCAGGGGCCAACATTTCTGAAATCTGACTCCATGTCAGGGAAATTGCTGTAGAATGGGTTCTGTTCCACTTAGAGACAAAATTTCAACTCCTATAGAAACTATAGACTGTTTTCTATCCAATAATAATAATAATATGCATATTGTACGATCAAGAATTTTGTAGGAAGCCGTTTCAAAAATTACAAGATTACCATAAATAGTGACAACAGCGCCCCCAGCCTCAACAGGTTAATTGAAATGCATTCCAGATGACTACCTAATGAAGCTGGTAGAGAGATTGCCAAAAGTATGCAAACTGTCATCAAGGCAAAGGATGCAAAATATATTTTGATTTGTTTAACACTTTTTTGGTTACTACATGACTCCATATGTGTTATTTCATAGTTTTGACATCTTCACTATTATTCTACAATGTAGAAAATAGTACAAATAAAGAAAAACCCTTGAATGAGTAGGTGTGTCCAAACTCTTGACTAATACTGTATATATATAATTGATATAAATATACATACAGCCCAATTGCCACCAGGATCTCAATGGTGCCCTGATACCATATTTCAATACACTTAGCTTTCTCACCACCTCTCTCTGTCAATCTATTCCTCATCTCTCTTTCACACTATTCCTCCTCTCTTTTTCACTCTATTCCTCTCACTTTCATTCTATTCCCCCTCTCCCTTTCACTCTAATCCCTCTCTCTTTCACTCTATTCCTCTCACTTTCATTCTATTCCTACTCTCTCTTTCACTCTAATCCTCCTCTCTATTTCACTCTAATCCCTCTCTCTCTCACTCTATTCCTCTCACTTTCATTATATTCCTACTCTCTCTTTCACTCTATTCCTCCTCTGTCTTTCACCTTTTCTTTTTCCCCCACACTCTCCCATACCCACTGACAAGATGCCTCCCGTCCTCCCTTCCCGCTCAAGCCCGGAGCCGTCTCTCGCTAGTGTTCTTCCAAAGACACAGCTAACAAGGAGCGCTACTGCCTAGCGCCAGACGACTGAATGAATTCATTATCATATCGTCTGCAGAGTCTCCTGTAACCTCTTTTCTCAATATCGCTTACTAAACTGCAGTCACAATAATTCCACCATTTTCTTCACAACCGCTGTTTTCAGTCTGCCAACAACGGTAAACACCTGTTTCACTGTAAATGAGGGATTTTTCGTTCAGGTGGCACTCCACACTGATAGATGACGCTTGATATTGAATGGGTGAGGGAATTTCAATATGAGGATTCTGGCTGTACATATTGCAATGTAGTCTGGTCGACACAAAAATTACATCCAAAGCTCTGTCCCCCCATGCCACAAAGAATATGGCTTTTTTTGGTGTCGTCAGCCCTTTGTAACCAACCTACAACCTAATGGTGGAGATAGGAGGTTGGTTGTTATTGTAGGTTCCTTACAAAGGGCTGACGAAGTCAACATTTGTCAAAAAAGCTATATTCTCTGTGGTATAGGGAGGACAGAGCTATTCGATGGAGCCCGCTCCACCTACAGAACTATAAAGTTATGGGAAATCCTATTTTTTGTCATGTGTAGATGATGTAGTCATAACCGGCCCGTTCTCCAGCCTGTAGCAGGTGCGTTAACATGCAGAGCGTGAGCTGCTGATAGATGCCAGCCAGGGTGGGTGGGTCTGTCTGTGTGTCTTTTCCAGCCTTGAATTTAATGAACATTTGGCCTTTCATGACGGCTTTCATCATCATTCTATTGGACAGTGTCAGAAGCACTGCAGTGGCTCATCTTTAGCCGTCCATTTCACACACACACACACACACACACACAAGAGGTGGGGGGAATGAAAAATTAAGTCTGGTTAGCAGACAGCACATGTTGCTGTGTTGGGTACAGATCAATCCTTGCTCATATCCTGGATATGATAAGATCTACTACTGCCATCTAGTGGTGAAGAGCTTACCATTTTTTAAATATGTTTAAAAGGATCATGAGGATTTAATGGACTGTCAGTCCAACAATCACCATCTAATAGAATTGTTACATTTCCCCAGCCCAACCCCCAAACCACGTGACAGGACTGCTGTTGGGGTGAAACACAGGTCCAGGATTGAGGTGTTAAAGCACAGAAGGGAGGATTTTCAGGATTAGGAACTACTAGATAAAGTATACTGGAAATAAATTCATATGGATTACATAGTTATGTACACACACACAGGCATACACACACAGCCTGTCAGCACCAACTAGATTTTCAAACACTTAATGACTCCAAATTGAATAAACATGTGTTTGAAGCAGATGGTTATTCCTGTATGTGAGCTTGTAATGTATTTCCCAATTGTCAGTGTGTGTTTTTCTCTGTGTGTGTGTGCGCGCGCATGTAGTGTCTGTGCGTGTGTGCGTGCCTGCGTGTGTGGTGTCTGTGCGTAAGAAGAAGAGTTTATTTGCAGAGAGGGGTGAAAGGAATGAAAGCATGTGTTAATGAAAGAAGAGTGGTGGAGGAAAGAGGTTTATGCTAATGTACCTTTGTCGTATATTCTTAAAGTGCACTCCTAAGGTTAATATAGTTACATTGAAAGTAGACCTGCTATGCCTCCTCTTCCAATCACTATCTACCTTTCTCTATTCTCTCGCTTGCTCCTCGTCCTCCTCCACCTCTCTCCCCAAAGTGCCCTCCTGGAGTTAGTAAACTCCACTTACAATAAGATTTGCATTTGAACATGGAGGATGTTGTTGCTGACTGGATTCATGGTACAATGGGAGTCAGATGAGACTGAAACTTTGAGATGAGGCAAGAGAGCACCTAAATTATGCATATAGAAGAAATTGAATGTAGATGGGTCTCTTTTTATCACACGAACGTGCACGAACGCACACACACTCCAATTCCACAAACAATCCAAACCAAGAAGCTGTAAACACAGTGTAGTTGTGATAAGGTGAGAAAATGTTTAGAAGGTTTGGAGGTAACACCTTTCAGAAAGACTGCAATTTCCCTGGAGCAAAAGAGGCATGCTGTCAGAATCCCTCCTGTGTGTGTGATTCTTTTAAAATACAAATTTGGCACAAATTCTTACATAATTAAAACATAATTAAGACTTTATTTCATTTGAACAGACTAGAAAGCTAAAACCAAGCCCCCCTCATCCACCGCACAAAAAGAGAGAGCGAAAGAAAGAAAGAGTGAAAGAGAGTAAAAGAAAAACACAAAAGAAAGAAAGAGAGAGAGGGGGGGGGGTATATCAGTTTTCAGACTTTATGCCAACACTACTCTAGGATCTCTCACTTCTGTTCAAACTCTGAAAACAGCAATGGATAACACAACACCTGCTGTTTCTGCACTGAACAAAAATAATTGCAACAATTTCAATCTTACTGAGTTACTGAGTTAAATCAAATGTATTATAAAGCCCTTCTTGCATCAGCTGATATCTCAAAGTGATGTACAGAAACCAAGCCAAACTAAAACCCCAAACAACAAGCCATGCAGGTGTAGAAGCACAGTGGCTAGGGAAAACTCACTAGAAAGGCCAGAACCTAGGAAGAAACCTAGATAGGAACCAGGCTATGAGGGGTGACCAGTCCTCTTCTGGCTGTGCCAGGTGGAGATTATAACAGAACATGGCCAAGATGTTCAAATGTTCATAGATGACCAACAGGGTCAAATAATAATAATCCCAGTGGTTGTCAAGAGTGCAACAGGTCAGCACCTCAGGAGTTAGAGGCAGAGAATCCCAGTGGCGAGGGGGGAACTGGCCAGGCAGAGACAGCAAGGGCGGTACAGTTCATATAAGGAAATCAATCAATTTAAATAAATTCATTAGACGCTCATCTATGGATTTCACATGACTGGGAATACAGATATGTATCTGTTTGTGACAGATACCTTTTTGAAAAAGGTATGGGCATGGATCAGAAAACCAGTCAGTATCTGGTGTGACCACCATTTACCTCATGCTGTTGATTGTGGCCTGTGGAATGTTGTCCCAGTCTTCCTCAATGGCTGTGAGAAGTTCCTGGATTTTGGTGGGAACTGAAACACATTGTCGTACACATTGATCCAGAGCATCCCAAACATTGGGTGGCATGTCAATGGGTGGCATGTCTGTGGAAGAACTGGGACATTTTCAACTTCCAGTAATTGTGTACAGATCCTTGCGACATTGGGCCATGCTGAAACATGAGGTGATGGCGGAGGACGAATGGCACGACAATGGCCCTCAGGAACTCGTCACGGTTTCATTGTGCATTGAAATTGCCATCGATAAAATGTAATTGTGTTTGTTGTCCATAGCTTATGCCTGACCATACCATAACCCCACCGCCATCATGGGGCACTCTGTTCACAACGTTGACATCAGTAAGGAGGTCCTGGGCTGGCGTGGTTACACGTGGTCTGCGGTTGTGAGGCCAATTGGACGTACTGCCAAATTCTCTAAAACAATGTTGGAGACGGCTTATGGTAGAGAAATTAACATGGAATTCTCTAGCAACAGCTCTGGTGGACATTCCTTCAGTCAGCCTGCCAATTGCATGCTCCCTCAAAACTTGAAATGTGTGCCATTGCGTCACATTGGGAATCAATAAACTATGAGCGTCCGTTGCTTTATCAACAGTGTGATGGCCTAATGATTAGAATTTTGGAAATCATTACAGTGTAAAATACATTATTTTCATCATCGTTATGCAAACAAGGCTGAGTTCCACAAAAATGTCACTGTTTAAACAAGTTTTGTTTAGCTAACAAAATTGAAACATTACTTTGAAATACTTTTGGGTACCTTGTTAACATTAAAACATGAAATCCATGTCCTAAACATTGCTACTTTTCAGAAATAGCAAAGAAAACGAGTTATCAACTTAACACATTAATGTTACTTACCTTACAGATCACAAAGTCAGCAAATTGCCACTCCATTCATATGCAAATCCATTTGATTCATACACTGGCTTGTCTGGCTGTCATGTTCTTATTTTAACCTGCGCTTCCCTCATCTATACTGAAGTAATATCATTTCAGTAGTCCTCTAGTATGATTCATTTTTTTTCTATCTCGCATAGCTCATTAGTACACCCTACAACGATGCATCATGTGGAACAATTAAATACCATCAAAGACACCTTACAACTTACAATGATCACCTTGTGAAACAGCTGTGAAAACCAACCTGCCAATATTTAAGATTTTAATACATAAACTTTGATATTTTTTGGTACAGTCACATGGCAATCATAGACTAAAATACTAAATTCTGGTGTATGGAATATAGAGGAGGTGGTTGCTGTGTGGGTGGGAGGTTCTGCCTGTCACTTGTTCTCAACAGGCAGCCAGTCTCGGATGGGGTACTTGAAGAGGGAGACTGCAAAGTCCAGGGACTGCTGCTCTCTTTGTTCTGAGTGTTTGCAGTGCTAGTGTTTTTAGTTAATCAGTGGATCTCACATGATGTGCCCAGTATGATAGTTGTCTTGCTCTTTCTTAGCAGATAATGACATGACAATAACAGTAGCTGATGTAATGAAAAGTTGGAGGGTGGTTGGTAATGGAGGACATCAGGTGGATCCACGTCTGGGTGTTGGGCAGAACCCCTATAGGTCCTGGAGAACAGGTAGTGGAAGACATCAGGTGGATCCACGTCTGGGTGTTGGGCAGAACCCCTATCGGTCCTGGAGAACAGGTAGTGGAGGACATCAGGTGGATCCACGTCTGGGTGTTGGGCAGAACCCCTATCGGTCCTGGAGAACAGGTAGTGGAGGACATCAGGTGGGTCTGGGTGTTGGGCAGAACCCCCAGGTCCTGGAGAACAGGTAGTGGAGGACATCAGGTGGATCCACGTCTGGGTGTTGGGCAGAACCCCTATCGGTCCTGGAGAACAGGTAGTGGAGGACATCAGGTGGATCCACGTCTGGGTGTTGGGCAGAACCCCTATCGGTCCTGGAGAACAGGTAGTGGAGGACATCAGGTGGGTCTGGGTGTTGGGCAGAACCCCCAGGTCCTGGAGAACAGGTAGTGGAGGACATCAGGTGGATCCACGTCTGGGTGTTGGGCAGAACCCCTAGGTCCTGGAGAACAGGTAGTGGAGGACATCAGGTGGATCCACGTCTGGGTGTTGGGCAGAACCCCTAGGTCCTGGAGAACAGGTAGTGGAGGACATCAGGTGGATCCACGTCTGGGTGGTGGGCAGCACCCCTAGGTCCTGGAGAAGAGGTAGTGGAGGACATCAGGTGGATCCACGTCTGGGTGGTGGGCAGAACCCCTAGGTCCTGGAGAACAGGTAGTGGAGGACATCAGGTGGATCCACGTCTGGGTGGTGGGCAGAACCCCTAGGTCCTGGAGAACAGGTAGTGGAGGACATCAGGTGGATCCACGTCTGGGTGTTGGGCAGAACCCCTAGGTCCTGGAGAACAGGAGCAGAGTTAAAGGGAACAGGGTCGGAGACAGAGACATAAACAAGCAAACACACAGGTTACACTTACTGGGAGAAAAGTTGATGGATTAGTGCAGTGTTACAAATGGGAGATATGTACTTTAACACTTTTGGAAGGTATAGCCTACCTCAAGCTGTTCCCCCTCCAACTCAGAGCACAATCAGACTGATTCGAACTCACTGGTTCTGGTGGATGGGATACCTCCTGGGGGGCTCAGACAGTCAATGATCCTGAAGTAATTTGAAGAGGTAAATTGAAGAGGTACATTTTTATAACCTCAAGATAACTACCATTTCATGCTCATGTCAACCAAAGCTTAACATACTTTGTCTATTGGGCTTCACAGATGTGTAGGGCGTTCCATCCTGGGGATTGTGTCCAAGAACCTCCCACTCCGCCTGCCCTGCATGAAGCTGAGCCCCCGGTTTGTGGGGCCGTTCAAAGTCAACGAGGTGACGTATAGGTTACAGCTTCCCAGTGACTACCGCATCTCACCATCTTTTCATGACTCCCTTCTCCATGACTCCCTTCTCCATGACTCCCTTCTCCATGACTCCCTTCTCCATGACTCCCTTCTCCATGACTCCCTTCTCCATGACTCCCTTCTCCATGACTCCCTTCTCCATGACTCCCTTCTCCATGACTCCCTTCTCCATGACTCCCTTCTCCATGACTCCCTTCTCCATGACTCCCTTCTCCATGACTCCCTTCTCCATGACTCCCTTCTCCATGACTCCCTTCTCCATGACTCCCTTCTCCATGACTCCCTTCTCCATGACTCCCTTCTCCATGTCTCCCTTCTTCATGTCTCCCTTCTCGGGGCCGTCCTCCAGTGAACGATTAGCGGTCCGGGTGGCAAAGATGGAAATCACTAATGATGTTGGGATCCAGAATGTCCTCCACCGGAACCCAGCACCGCTCCTCTGGACCATAGCCCTCCCACTCCACCAGGTACTGGTGCTTTCAGTGGCCGACCGTCCAACTGCTCCAACTGTAGAAGATTGTTGGCTTCCACCGAGGTAACCCACTTAGGTAAACCTAGGAAGACTGTAACGTAGACTCTGGGAGTCAAGAAGCAGGTGGTAAGTTTAACCCTCACAAGGCTGCAAGCCCAGACGGCATCCCTAGCCGCGTCCTCAGAGCATGCGCAGACCAGCTGGCTGGTGTGATTATGAACATATTCAATCAATCCTTATCCCAGTCTGCTGTTCCCACATGCTTCAAGAAGGCCACCATTGTTCCTGTTCCCAAGAAACCTGGCATCAATCATGACTATCGCCCCGTAGCACTCACTTCCGTCATCATGAAGTGCTTTGAGAGACTAGTCAAGGACCATATCACCTCCACCCTACCTGACACCCTAGAACCACTCCAATTTGCATACCGCCCCAATAGGTCCACAGACAACGCAATCGCAATCACACTGCATACTGCCCTAACCCATCTGGACAAGAGGAATACCTATGTAAGAATGCTGTTCATCGACTACAGCTCAGCATTTAACACCATAGTACCCTCCAAACTCGTCATTAATATAACAAAGAATGATACAACGTAGCGAGTATCGAGTAGCGTCTCAACATGAAACACAGAAACAATACTGCCTGGGGAAAGAACCTAAGGGAGTGCCAGATAAAGGGGAGGTTAATGGAGATAATGGAGTCCAGGTGTGCCTCATGATGAAGCGCAGGTGCGCATAATGATTGATGCCAGGTGCAAGTAATGATGGTTGCCATGATCGGTGGTTAGTAAACCGGCGACGTCAAACGTCGGAGGGGAGGCATGACAGTACCCCTCCAACGCGCGGCTCCAGCCACAGGACAACGCCGGCCAGAGGGACGGCCCCGAGGACGACTGGCAGGCCGGGTGGCGAAGATTGAAATCACGGATGATGTTGAATGTCCTCCACCGAAACCCAAAACCGCTCCTCTGGACCGTAGCCCTTCCATTCCACCAGGTACTGGAGCCGACCCCCACAACTTCGGGAGTCCAGTAGGGATCTGACGGCATAGGCGGGACCTCTCTCGATGTCCGGGGTGGAGGGGTGTTGTGGGGGACAGCATCAGCCAGGGGACCAGGAACCACTGGCCTGATAAGGGAGACATGAAAAGGTGAGATACAGTAGTCACTGGGAAGCTGTAACCTATACATCACCTCGTTGACCTTGAACGGCACAACAAACTGGGGGCTCAGCTTCTTGCAGGGCAGGCGGAGTGGGAGGTTCCTGGTAGAGATCCAGACACAATCCCCAGGATGGAACGCAGGAGTCTCACTGTGGTGGTGGTCTTCCTGCCATGGCCGGTGCGCTGGTGTCTCACATGAGCCTCGTTCCACACTTCTTCTGCATGCCTGAACCCCTCATCCACCGCAGGCGCTTCGGTCTGGCCCGGGGTCCAAGGAGCCAGGGCCGGCTGAAAACCCAGAACACACTGGAAGGGAGTCAGCCAGGTGGAGGAGTGACGCAACAAATTCTTGCCGAAACTCCTCCCATGGAAGGAATTGGGACCACTGTCCCTGCCGGTCCTGTCAGTGACTCCTCAGGAACTTCCCCAACTCCTGGTTTATACTCTCCACCTTCCCATTAGACTGAGGCCAATGCCCAGAAGTGAGGCTGACCATGACCCCAAGCTTCTCCATAAAGGCTCTTCCTACCCATGATGTGAATTGGGGGTCACGGTCGGAGACAATGTCCTCCGGAAGACCATAATGCAGGAAGACCTGCTGGAACAGCAGTAGGGAGACCAGAGAGAAGGATGAAACGACAGGATTCGGAAAATCTATCCACAACCACCAAAATGGTGGTGAAACCCTCAGAGGGGAGATCAGTGATAAAGTCAATGGATAGATGAGACCAGGGACGCTGAGGCACGGGAAGGAGTTTCTCTGCTGGAGCATGCCGGGAGGATTTGGTTTGAGCACATACGGAACATGAGTTGATGTAGCGAATAACGTCCTGCGCCAAGGTACGCCACCAATACTTCTCGCAGATAGATTGAGTAGTATAAGAAATACCTGGATCTCCAGCGACGACAGCTGTGTGCGCCCAGGTCAGAAACCCCTCCCTTAACCCCATGGGAACGTAGATGCACTCAGGAGGACAGGTAGTGGGTGCAGGCTCCCTCTCCAGAGCCTGGCGAATGTCCACATCTACATCCCAGACCACAGGGGCTACGACTCGAAAGGAAGGGTTTATGGATACATTCTGGACAGCAGCCTCTCCCGAATCGTGGAGACGGAACAGGGCATCGGCGTTCTTTGAACCTGGGCGATAGGTTAGCGTGAGGTCAAATCTCGTAAAGAAAAGAGCCCACCTTGCTTCGTGTGGATTCAGCCTCCTCGCTGTCCGTATGTACCTCAGGTTCCGATGGTCGGTGAGGATGACGAATGGGTCCTTGGCGCCCTGCAACCTTGGACCTCTCGCTAGTGGGGGCTCCCATCTTGTGCACAAAGTAGAGGGAGCACTGTAGTATGAAGCCACGGCATTTCAACGATGTGCCGTCATATTTATCCGGAAGGGACAAACGGGCATTGTTAACCTGGGCGGGTTGCTAAATGGGCTGGCTCGCTGGGTCGACTGGTGCTAGAGTACCCTCCAGTAGTTGAAGGCAACGCGTCTCAGGTATGTTCGAGACGTTGAACACTGTGAAGAACCTCTTCCATAGCCGTCCCGAGTTGTGCCAGCTGGTCTTGGTGTTGATAAAGTAGATATCCTTGCTTGTCGACCATCTGGGAGATCTGATTTCCTGCTGCTTCCATTTTGTGAGGCAGAATTCTGTCGAGAAGCAGGTGGTAGGTTTAATATAACAAAGAACACGGAACGATACAAGGCAGGAGTAGCGTCTTGACATGAAACACAGAAACAATACTACCTGGGGAAAGAACCTAAAGGAGTGCCAAATAAAGGAGTAATAAATGAGTGAGGTAATGGAGTCCAGGTGTGCCTCATGATGAAGCGTAGGTGTGCGTAATGATAGTTGCCAGGACTGGAGGTTGGTACAGTAAACCGGCGAAGTCGAACACCGGGGGGGGGGGGGGGGGGGGGGGGGGGATTAGACGTGACAAAGAGAAAAATATGTGTTAGGGAAACTAAAACTAGCTTCAGGGTATTTTGTGTGCAAATGCAAATAGTTATTATCCGAGATTTTTTAATATTCACTTTAACAGATGATGACCCCAGCTAGGAGCGAAAAAGCAGCAAGGTTTCCCAGGTCTCGCCTTCCTTCCGTCCTTCTTCCAAACCAAGTAATTTCCCTGGATGTCGTAGCACTTGGTCCCCTTCTTGATTCTGCTCTGGTCTTGTCGATGTTCAGTCTCACCTTGATTGATAACAGGAATAAATGCAGTTATATTTCATATTACAAATACATTCTCTCAAGTACAAATCATCCTTTTCTGTCTTTTCATTGTATTTCAAATGTTTTCTTTTGTTTTCTTTAAAGTGTATTTAATAATTTGTCTCAAATCCCTGATATTATTTCATAAACATATCAAAAATACATCAATTCACAAATCAAAAATATTAAATTCCAAACCAATTCAGATCCTAGAATTCTTTACATTTATACCCCATTTACTCTTAACTTTAAATGACCTGTTTAGGTTATAATTATGTAACGTTAGTTGACTGTAGTTGACCCGGAGCTAGCCAAAAGCAAACATTTACAGTACAACAATTACAAAGATCTTAAACATCACAGTTACAACATTACATTTTCTTAATACTTAGGATATTGTCAGGAGTGTCTTTTAAAACATGTTCAGGAGTTAATCATTTGTTTTTTTCTTGATCAAAGGAATGCACCGCCATCATTTCATTTTACACTCGACATGCTTTTTCTGTCTAGTACAAAGTTATACAATTACTATGTTGTTCAAAACCATTACATGTGGTATTCAGTGTATTTTTGCACTTTACTGACCTGTAACGGATGATAAATGATGAAACAGGAAAAAGTGGCTTCTCTTTCAAAGGTACTCTCAATTATGAGAACACAGGGACAGGGTCGCATAATATATAGTCCCAGTGCAAAGCGAATGTCAGCAGTAGTAGAAATGCATTGCAATGGCAAAACCTTGGAGGACTGACATTCCAGTAAATGTATTCTTCCCCAATACAAAGAAACAATACATAAACACAAATGTGACAAGACATTTTGTGTGCGTCACATATACAATTGCATTGTTTGCTTTAGTCAACAGCTGCGACTCCTGTCCGTACTAGGTGCAGGCCTGGATGCTGATGTCGTGTGGAGGCCGGGATGCTGCTGTCGTGTGCAGGCCCGGATGCTGCTGTCGTGTGCAGGCCCGGATGCTGCTGTCGTGTGCAGGCCCGGATGCTGCTGTCGTGTGCAGGCCCGGATGCTGCTGTCGTGTGCAGGCCCGGATGCTGCTGTCGTGTGCAGGCCCGGATGCTGCTGTCGTGTGCAGGCCCGGATGCTGCTGTCGTGTGCAGGCCCGGATGCTGCTGTCGTGTGCAGGCCCGGATGCTGCTGTCGTGTGCAGGCCCGGATGCTGCTGTCGTGTGCAGGCCCGGATGCTGCTGTCGTGTGCAGGCCCGGATGCTGCTGTCGTGTGCAGGCCCGGATGCTGCTGTCGTGTGCAGGCCGGGATGCTGCTGTCGTGTGCAGGCCGGGATGCTGCTGTCGTGTGCAGGCCGGGATGCTGCTGTCGTGTGCAGGCCGGGATGCTGCTGTTGTGCAAAGAGAATTACCTTCAGGTTGTTCTCCCACCCTTCCTGGTACCAATCAAGGGACTTGTCCATGGCAGTCTTGAGGGTCTGGTTGGTCCATTCACCAAACCTGGAAGGGGTAGGAAAGCGATATCTATTGACAATGTAAGATTTTGAAATGTCTGATTATGTACCGTGGAAAAACGAAAACAAATTGTATAAAATAAGTAAACCATACCATTGGTGATATAACATCCGTACCTTGATCCACACACACACGTCTATAATATTAAACTCTGCTGTGGTCAAATAAAGTAACCACTACAAAACAATTAATCAGGGCAAAAGTTGAATTGGGACACTTACCGATCATGTGCCATGGTGAAACAACTTTGATGGGCTTCAGCTCCGGCACAACAGTCTTCACCCTCTCAAACGTCTGGCAGGCTAGACAGTTAAGCAAAAAGTGACAAATTGAAACATTGTGTGCTCTCTGATATGACATTCATTGAAATCATAATAATATCTGATATAATAGAATGTGATTGATAGACAAAAGGTTATTTCACTTGCCCAGCTGTCCACCTCCTTGACAATTCCCCGTCAGAAGAAGCGTAGGATGATTTTGGCATTCATGCGCTTCACTCCGAAATGACCTGCATGCATCTCGGTCAGCACGACCTCCTTCTCCTCCTCAGTAAAAATCACCCTCCTGTGTGACTGGCCACCCTTCCCCCATTGGTACATATGATTGCCTAACAGGTTTGGTAGAGAAGAGTTGTTGAAATACACAAGTCTAAGTACATTTGCACTGCTGTCTTTCTCTCTCTCTGTCTGTCTTCCACTCTCTTCCCACCCCTCTGTGTCTGTCTAGCGAAGACACCTAGTTGAGGCCATTTGGAATTACCATAATTGCTTACACCTATCCATTTGATTCATCAGGTTTAATTATAGCTAAATATCTCAATATGACAGACATTTCACAATATCAGCGGAGAACGGTTCATAATAATGTCTGGAATGGGGTCAATGCAATAAACCACTTTGATACCATTCCATTTACTTCATTCCAGACATTATTATGAGCCGTCCTTCCCTCAGCAGCCTCCACTGAAATACATGTATAGCTAGAAAATGTAGATGTCCAACTAGATAGAAAATGGTTGTTGAAAAATTATTTTACATAGCTAAATCCTTCCAGTTATCTAACAGAAGTTAACTGCGTAACATTACCCTGAACTGTGAATTTCTCTTAATGTTCCCGCCTCTTGTCGAGATCAATGGTACCATCATAGTATTTTTCCTGGTTGGACAGATATATGAAAATCTCCCCGAGAGATGCCATTGAAGTCCAAGCTACATACAAACAGAAAGCTACAATAACAGTTACATGCTGACCAGACCAGACACGTCGCGTGCGCCAGCGTTGCAAAATAAATGTAGAAATCCATGTTATTCAATTATTGCACCCACACTGCTCGCGCGCACCAACGAGTGTCTGCGTTGCCAGCGGGACACTATTTGGCAAGACAAAAACGTTTGAAAAAAAATTATTTAGCAGACGCTCTTCGAGAGACATACAGTACACATTTCCTCACTTTTTCCTACTGGTCCCCCGTGGGAATCGAACCCACAACCCTGGCATTGCAAGTGCCATGTTATACCAACTGAACCACATAGGACAGAGGACTTTCTAAAAGTGATTGTATGTTCTGTCATGCTTGTGGCTGAGGACAATGTACTATGACAGCACCACTGATCTCGACAAGAGGCGGAACATTCAGAGAAATTCACAGTTCAGGGTAATGTTAAGCAGTTAACTTCTCCAAATGCACACTTACAAACAGTATTAACTTATCATACATTTTTTACAAAAAAAACAAGACAATCAAAGGAGACCGTGGAGACTCAGTCCAATACAACGCCATTCAGGTTGGGAGCAAAACCAATGAAAACACAACCAGAAAACCTTCATTCAATATATACATCCATTTTGGGAATTCTATTAATGATCTACACCCACTGATTCATACAGAAACGCCTCATGAGCTTACTTCAACTGTCGTACCCCATCAGAACCCAAAATATAAGCTTGTATTACTCCAATGTTTGTAAAACAATTGTATAGCCATGGTTAGAACTATAATTTTGATATCATGGATGGTCAGTCCTTGCATCAAGGGGCGCAACTTTCACTGGGGACGGGGACATTCTGAAATTGCATTATTGTCCCCCCCAGTTTTAACATTAGAATGTGATACAAAACGAGGCAACAGTGTGCTTTAGGACCAGTGTTTATCTGACTGGATACAATAACAACAACAAAATGTATATATCCATATTATGCCCCCCCCCCCCCCACTTCTAAAACCAAAGTTGTGCCCCTGCTTGCATCAATAGCTCTGTCTATGAATTTGAATGTGGTTACATTTCTTCAGGCCCATCCCTCAACTTTTTACCAAATCAGAGGTGGGGTGACTGCTTTGTTATTGTTTCAATTAAGGATTCTAACTTTAAAAACCCTCACTAAAAGAAGCTAGGAAACAAATCAACTGGGAGATAGGACAGTAAAACAGATGACGAGAGAGTTGGAGTCAGTGTACTTGAGGACTGCTGTGTCTGCTGAATTTAGCTGCTTCCTAAGACTTGACTTAGCAATGAAACGAGCAGGTGCACACACACACACACAAGATGGCGTAGCAGTGTAGGCGTGTTTTGTTTCGTCCTCTCGTGTACTTTTGTATTTTTCGTATTTTTTGTATATATATATTTTTTAAATTCTGTCTCTTTTCGATTTTTAATTCGATTATACCTTCCGGTAACCTACCTCACCCAATGTGATACGGAATCGCTATTATTTTTTAACTTTGGAACACATTCAAGAACCCCCAGTAGCTAACCAGCTAATCAGCTACAAGCTATTTAGTCATTTTTAGCCACTGCTAGCAGCTTTTACCTTCTGCACAGACACCAGCCCTGTTATTAGCCTGGATATTACTCACCAATTTACCAGCATCGGACTGTCTCTCCACAACAACGCCGGATTCCTGCTGTAATCCCTGAGCCACTACTTCTGATCCTCACAGCTAGCTTGCAGCTAGCGCCACTGCCACAAAGCTAGCACCAGTTAGCAAACAAAATTCTACAATACCTCTTTCGCAATCTGGCTTGGATTCTCTGTCGACACGGCGCCCCGCCGCACCACCACGTCTGGTCTGCCGACGAATACCCCATTCGCTGTGCCCTCAACCGGCCTCCGTCTGAGCAGACCCCCTCCGTCTGAGCAAACCACCCCTGGGCTACTAACTTTAAAACGCCGCGTGCTAGCGTAGTGGCGGCTTCCCTGCTCCATCTACGGCTGCCCCCCGGACACTATGATCACTTGGCTACAAAGCTGATGCTTGCCGGACTGTCCATTAATTCACGGTACTCCATTCTGTTTATTTGTGTTTTATCTGTCGGCTCTGTGTTTTAACTCAGGCTCTGTGTGTAGTTAATCCGACCCTCTCTGCCTAGTCATCGCCATTTTACCTGCTGTTGCTGTGTTAGCTGACTAGCTGCTGTTATCTCACCTGTTGTTTTAGCTAGCTCTCCCAATCAAGACCTGCAATTACTTTATGCCTTACTGTATGTCTCTCTCAAATATCAATATGCCTTGTATACTGTTGTTCAGGCTAGTTATCATTGTTTTGGTTTGCAATGGAGCCCGTAGTTCCACTCCCCGTACCTCTGATACCTCCTTTGTCCCACCTCCCACACATGCGGTGACCTCACCCATTGAGACCAGCATGTCCAGAGATACAACTCTCTTATCATCACCCAGTGCCTGGGCTTGCCTCCGCTGTACGCGTGCCCCACCATACCCCTGTCTGCACATTATGCCCAGAATCTATTCTACCACGCCCATAAATCTGCTCCTTTTATTTCTTGTCCCCAACGCTCTAGGCGACCAGTTTTGATAGCCTTCAGCCGCACCCTCATCCTACTATTCCTCTGTTCCTCGGGTGATGTGGAGGTAAACCCAGGCCCTGCATGTACCCAGGCACCCTCATTTGTTGACTTCTGTGATCGAAAAAGCCTTGGTCTCATGCATGTCAACATCAGAAGCCTCCTCCCTAAGTTTGTCTTACTCACCGCTTTAGCACACTCTGCCAACCCTGATGTCCTTGCCGTGTCTGAATCCTGGCTTAGGAAGGCCACCAAAAATTCGGAGATTTCCATACCCAACTATCACACTTTCCGTCAAGATAGAACTGCCAAAGGGGGAGGAGTTGTAATCTACTGCAGAGATAGCCTGCAAAGTTCTGTCATACTTTCCAGGTCTATGCCCAAACAGTTCGAACTTCTAATTTAAAAATGAATCTCTCCAGAAATAAGTCTCTCACTGTTGCCGCCTGCTACCGACCCCCCTCAGCTCCCAGCTGTGCCCTGGACACCATCTGTGAATTGATCGCCCCCCATCTAGCTTCAGAGTTTGTTCTGTTAGGTGACCTAAACTGGGATATGCTTAACACCCCGGCAGTCCTACAATCTAAGCTAGATGCCCTCAATCTCACACAAATCATCAAGGAACCCACCAGGTACAACCCTAAATCTGTAAACATGGGCACCCTAATAGACATTATCCTGACTAACTTGCCCTCCAAATACACCTCTGCTGTCTTCAATCAAGATCTCAGCGATCACTGCCTCATTGCCTGTATCCGCTACGGGTCCGCGGTCAAACGACCACCCCTCATCACTGTCAAACACTCCCTAAAACACTTCTGCGAGCAGGCCTTTCTAATCGACCTGGCCCGGGTACCCTGGAAGGATATTGACCTCATCCCGTCAGTTGAGGATGCCTGGTCATTCTTTAAAAGTTACTTCCTCACCATATTAGACAAGCATGCTCCGTTCAAAAAATGCAGAACTAAGAATAGATATAGCCCTTGGTTCACTCCAGACCTGACTGCCCTCAACCAGCACAAAAACATCCTGTGGCGAACTGCAATAGCATCGAAGAGTCCCCGCGATATGCAACTGTTCAGGGAAGTCAGGAACCAATATACGCAGTCAGTCAGGAAAGCAAAGGCCAGCTTTTTCAAGCAGAAATCCTTGCATCCTGTAGCTCTAACTCCAAAAAGTTCTGGGATACTGTAAAGTCCATGGAGAACAAGAGCACCTCCTCCCAGCTGCCCACTGCACTGAGGCTAGGTAACACGGTCACCACCGATAAATCCGTGATAATCGAAAACTTCAACAAGCATTTCTCAACGGCTGGCCATGCCTTCCTCCTGGCGACTCCAACCTTGGCCAACAGCTCCGCCCCCCCCCCCCCCCCCCCCCCCCCCTCCGCTGCTACTCGCCCAAGCCTCCCCAGCTTCTCCTTTACCCAAATCCAGATAGCAGATGTTCTGGAAGAGCTGCAAAACCTGGACCCATACAAATCAGCTGGGCTTGATAATCTGGACCCCCTATTTCTGAAACTGTCCGCCGCCATTGTCGCACCCCCTATTACCAGCATGTTTAACCTCTCCTTCGTATCATCTGAGATCCCCAAGGATTGGAAAGCTGCCGCGGTCATCCCCCTCTTCAAAGGGGGAGACACCCTGGACCCAAACTGTTACAGACCTATATCCATCCTGCCCTGCCTATCTAAGGTCTTCGAAAGCCAAGTCAACAAACAGATCACTGACCATCTCGAATCCCACCGTGCCTTCTCCGCTGTGCAATCCGGTTTCCGAGTCGGTCACGAGTGCACCTCAGCCACGGTCAAGGTACTAAACGATATCATAACCGCCATCGATAAAAGACAGTACTGTGCAGCCGTCTTCATCGACCTGGCCAAGGCTTTCAACTCTGTCAATCCCCATATTCTTATCGGCAGACTCAGTAGCCTCGGTTTTTCTAATGACTGCCTTCCCTGGTTCACCAACTACTTTGCAGACAGAATTCAGTGTGTCAAATCGGAGGGCATGTTGTCCGGTCCTCTGGCAGTCTCTATGGGGGTACCACAGGGTTCAATTCTCGGGCCGACTCTTTTCTCTGTATATATCAATGATGTTGCTCTTGCTGCGGGCGATTCCCTGATCCACCTCTACGCAGACGACACCATTCTGTATACTTCTGGCCCTTCCTTGGACACTGTGCTATCTAACCTCCAAACGAGCTTCAATGCCATACAACACTCCTTCCGTGGCCTCCAACTGCTCTTAAACGCTACTAAAACCAAATGCATGCTTTTCAACTGTTCGCTGCCTGCACCCGCACGCCCGACATGCATCACTACCCTGGACGGTTCCGACCTAGAATATGTGGACATCTTTAAGTACCTAGGTGTCTGGCTAGACTGCAAACTCTTCTTCCAGACTCATATCAAACATCTCCAATCCAAAATCAAATCTAGAGTCGGCTTTCTATTTCTCAACAAAGCCTCCTTCACTCACGCCGCGAAACTTACCCTAGTAAAACTGACTATCCTACCGATCCTCGACGATGTCATCTACAAAATAGCTTCCAATACTCTACTCAGCAAACTGGATGCAGTTTATCACAGTGCCATCCGTTTTGTCACCAAAGCCCCGTATACGACCCACCACTGCGACCTGTATGCCCTAGTCGGCTGGCCCTCGCTACATGTTCGTCGTCAGACCCACTGGCTCCAGGTCATCTTCAAGGCTATGCTAGGTAAAGTGCCGCCTTATCTCAGTTCACTGGTCACGATGGCTACACCCACCCGTAGCACGCGCTCCAGCAGGTGTATCTCACTGATCATTCCTAAAGCCAAAACCTCATTTGGACACCTTTCCTTCCAGTTCTCTGCTGCCTGCGACTGGAACGAATTGCAAAAATATCTGAAGTTGGAGACTTTTATCTCCCTCAACAACTTTAAACATCTGCTATCTGAGCAGCTAACCGATCGCTGCAGCTGTACATAGTCCATCGGTATATAGCCCACCCAATTTACCTACCTCACCCCCATACTGCTTTTATTTATTTACTTTTCTGCTCTTTTGCACACCAGTATCTCTACTTGCACATGATCATCTGATGATTTATCACTCCAGTGTTAATCTGCTAAATTGTAATTATTCGATTTATTGCCTACCTCCTCATGCCTTTTGCACACATTGTATATAGATTCTCTTTTTTTCTACCATGTTATTGACTTGTTTATTGTTTACTCCATGTGTAACTGTGTTGTTGTCTGTTCACACTGCTATGCTTTATCTTGGCCAGGTTGCAGTTGCAAATGAGAACTTGTTCTCAACTAGCCTACCTGGTTAAATAAAGGTGAAATAAAAAATAAAAAAAATAATAAAACAGTGACATAACCAGCAAAGGAGTCAGATAGCTACCAGAAGCAGTTCGACGGACTGCAAATACTGCTACACAATGGAAATGTATCATGCATTCTACACACACACACAACTCGCACGAACTTTGTCCAGAGCATGGCAAACCCCAGACAAAAGTGTCAGTGATGAGACTCCAACAGTCAAGCAGAGAACAGCTGCTGTGTGTTGTAGAATATACCTACCCTATCTACATCCACACAGATAACTACAAGTACTATTGACTTCAATACAGTGTTTTATCAGAAATATGCTTATTGGCTGGAAAGAACATGTTAACAAAGTATGACTCATCTGTTGTGGTCAAGGTATTTCACATGCCAAACTGTGATTTAATTTTCTAGCCAGCAGAGGGCACTGTTTACTATCGCTCCATAGCACTCACTACTGTCATCATGAAGTGCTTTCAGAGGCTAGCTAAGGATCATTTCACCTCCATCTTGCCCGACACCCTAGACCCACTATAATTTGCATACCGCCCCAACAGATCCACAGATGACGAAATTGCCATCGAACTGCACACTGCCCTATCCCATCTGGACAAGAGGAATACCTGTGTAAGAATGATCATTGATTACAGTTCAGCCTTCAATAACATGGTGCCCTCCAAGCTCATCACTAAGCTCGGAGCCCTGGTTCTGAACCCCTTCCTATGCAATTGGATCCTAGACTTCCTGACGGGCTGACCCCAGGTGGTGAGGGTAAGCAACAACACCTCTGCTACACTGATCCTCAACGGGGGGGGGGCACACAAGGGTGCATGCTCAGCCCCCTCCGGTACTCCCTATTCACCCATGACTGTGTGGCCACGTACATCTCCAACTCAATCATCACAAAACAGTGGTAGGCCTGATTACCAACAACGACGAGACAGCCTACAGGGAGGTGGTGTGAGCCCAGGCAAAGTGGTGTCAGGAAAATAGTTCCCTTAACGTCAACAAAATGAAGGAGCTGATCGTGCACTACAGGAGACAGCAGAGAGGAGCCGCAGTGGAGAGGGTGAAAAGCATCAAGTTCCTCGGTGTGTACTTCACTGACGACCTGAAATGTTCCACTCACAGAGACAGTGTGGTGAAGAAAACACAACAGCCTCTCTTCAACCTCAGGAGGCTGAAGAAATGTGGCTTGGCCCCCCAAGCCATGGCCTGTTCACCCCGAAACAATCTAGAAGGAGACAGTACAGGTGCATCAAAGCTGGGACTGAGAGACTGAGAAACAGCTTTAATCTCCAGCTAGTACCCTGCCCTGAACTTTAGTCACTGCCACTAGCCGGCTACCACCCGGTGGCTACCAACCATGCACCATAGAGACTGCTGCTCCGTGTACATAGTCATTGAACACTGGTCACTTTGATAATGTTAACATACTGTTTTACCCACTTCATATGTTTGTACTGTATTCTAGTCAAGGCTCATCCTATATAACTACTACTGTACATATCTTTTCATTTACTGTCCATAATGTCTATACACACCATTATATACATGCATATTCTGGACTCTGACATTGCTCATTTTAATATTTCCATATTTCTAATTCCTTTATTTCTTTTTCTGAGATTTGTGTGTATTGTAAGGTATTTCTGCACTGTTGGAGCTAGGAACGTAGGCATTTCTCTACACCCGCGATAACATTAGCAAAATATGTGTACGCTGGTTCGAGTCCAGGCTCTGTCGCAGCCGGCCGCGACCGGAAGACCCATGGGGCGTCACACAATTGGCCCAACGTTGTCCGGGTTAGGGGACGGTTTGGCCGGCAGTGATGTCCTTGTCCCATCGCGCTTTAGCGACTCCTGTGGTAGGCCGGGCGAATGCACGTGTAACAGTATAACTTTAGTACGTCCCCTCGCCCCGACCTCGGGCGCGAACCAGGGACCCTCTGCACACATCAACAACTGACACCCACGAAGCGTCGTTACCCATCGCTCCACAAAAGCCGCGGCCCTTGCAGAGCAAGGTGCAACACTACTTCTAGGTTTCAGAGCAAGTGACGTAACTGATTGAAACGCTAGTAGCGCGTACCCGCTAACTAGCTAGCCATTTCACATCCGTTACACACGCTGACACAGTTGCCAGGTGTACGTGTTTCCTCCAACACATTGGTGTGGCTGGCTTCCGGGTTAAGCGGGCATTGTGTCAAGAAGCAGTGTATCTTGGTTGGGCTTTGTTTCGGAGGACGCACAGCTCTCGACCTTTGCCTCTCCCAAGTCTGTACGGGAGTTGCAGTGATGAGACAAGGCTAACTACCAATTGGATACTAGAGGTCGACCGATTAATCGGAATGGCGGATTAATTAGGGCCGATTTCAAGTTTTCATAACAATCGGTAATCGCCATTTTTGGACGCCGATTATGGACGATTATATTGCAATCCACGAGTAGACTACGTGGCAGGCTGACCACCTGTTGTGCGAATGCAGGCAGCAAGGAGCCATGGTAAGTTGCTAGCTAGCATTACATTCATCTTATAATAAACAATCCATCTTAACATAATCTCTAGTTAACTACACATGGTTGATGATATTACTAGTTTAACTAGCTTGTCCTGCATTGCATATAATCACTGCGGTGCCTGAAATTGTGTCACTTCTCTTGCGTTCAGTGTAAGCAGAGTCAGGGTATATGCAGCAGTTTGGGTCGCCTGGCTCGTTGCAGACTGTAATAAATTTGCCAGAATTTTACATAATTATGACATAACATTGAAGGTTGTGCAATGTAACAGCAATATTTAGACTTAAGGTTGCCACCCGTTCGATAAAATACAAAACGGTTCAATATTTGTTTTCGAAATGATAGTTTCCGGATTTTACCATATTAATGACCTAGGGCTCGTATTTCTGTGTGATTATATATTATAATTAAGTCTATGATTTGATATTTGATAGAGCAGTCTGACTGAGCAGTGGTAGGCAGCAGCAGGCTCATAAGCATTCATTCAAACCGCACTTTCCTCCATTTGCCAGCAGCTTTTCGCAATGCTTGAAGCACAGCACTGTTTATGACTTCAAGCCTATCAACTCCCGAGATTAGGCTGGCAATACTATTGTGCCTATAAGAACATCCAATAGTCAAAGGTATATGAAATACAAATGGTAGAGAGAGAAATAGTCCATTAATAACAACTACAACCTAAAACTTCGTAACTGGGAATATTGAAGATTAATGTTAAAAGGCACAACCAGCTTTCATATGTTCTTATGTTCTGAGCAAGGAACTTAAACGTTAGCTTTTTTACATGGCACATATTGCACTTTTACTTACTTTCCAACACTGTGTTTTTGCATTATTTAAACCAAATTGAACAGGTTTCATTATTTATTTGAGACTAAATTGATTTTATTTATGTATTATATTAAGTTAAAATAAAAAGTGTTCATTCAGTATTGTTGTAATTGTCATTGTTACAAATATATATATAAAATTGGCTGATTAATCGGTATGAGCTTTTTTTGGTCCTCCAATAATCGGTATCGGTATTGAAAAATCATACAATTGGATACCCCGAAATTGGGGAGAAAACGGGCTAAACATTTTTCTTTATTAAACATTTTAAAATAAAATGTGTACGTGAACAATACAATTTTATTATCAGAAAATGTTTATCTGAAAAAGGGCTGTTGCTAATCAAGCTAGTTTTCTTTTCTACCTCACTTTGCTAATACCACTGCTTGACTTGGGCAGGAGCTGAGTACTGGCACCTCAAAGTTCTACTGCTTGAGCTCCTGAATATTAGCTTGAAAGTATTGTGGAGCTCCTGCACCTAAAATAAATCAGTACCGGATTTAGGTACGGGCGACATGGGCCAGGGCGCTATACAAGCCAGAACCACCACATACACTTGAAACAAATAGCCAAACCGAAAATTGGATACAAAAATGCTTTCAGCTACTAAGATCCGTGAAATGTAGGCTAAACTGACAACGGAGTTAACTAGCAAGCAATGAAAAACGCTAAGTGGTGAGAATTCTGGCGCTGGGGGAGGGGGGGAGATTTTCGGCACCCAAAATGAGTACTGGAACCTATTTCAGGCTAATACGCTGTAATCTTTATGATGTAACTGTGGCATTTCCCTTTACATACTCAGGTATTACAATTGACACCATTATACTATTTCTATAAGAGTAACGAGCACGCACTCACTTATTATTTGGACATAAGAATTTCTTTAATTTCTATGATAACGGAGTGATAAATGTGGAAGTGAGACATGTCCCTAAAGTAGCTGTAGAGGGCAGCAGAGAGGAACCCACTGACTCACCAGTTTGGCTTTCATCAGGCCATCATGGGTCCTGCTCTTCTCAGGTTTTCGTGGGCCTCCCCTTTCCCCCCTATTGAGGTTGTTGCTGCTGCTGCCTGGCACACTGCTGCGCCTCTCTCCCCCTCTGCCAGCCGAGACAGTTGCTCCTGAACCTGGACATGCTCCCGCTCAAACCTACACACAGAACATATGACACACGTGAAAACCACAGCACATGTGACAGTGAAGATCTGTAGAGCATCGGTGACCAACCTTCCTTTTTTTGTGATTAATTGTTTATTGATTTGAGGAACAGGGGAAAACACAACACAAAAACACACGTAAAATGAAAAACAAAGGATGACCACTAACGTAACAGCACCATATTTTGATGACAGTAGATAGGTTTCCATCCAATTGGCTACAGACTTTCATGCGAATATTCTAAAATCAGCATAAAGAAAATATTCAGCCAGTGATGAGTTTCCACCAAACAGATTTGTTGTGGATAGAAATCAGTGTGTGATGGTGTAGTGCACACAAAATGTACTTTAGCTAAAATTTTCATGTACCGAATAAAAATGTAAATTTCTTTGTGTTTATAGCATTTTCAACTCTACCGATAGTTTTGTGACAAACTGTTGCATTAAATAGCAAATGTGCTTACTGTGATCTTGGCACGTGTACTCTAGCCAACAGCTGGCAGACACAGTGTGGGTAGGCAAGTCTAAGCGATTATTATTATTATGGATAAGCGCGAGAACATTTGTATTTGTCTGTTGGCATTTAGAAAATTGTACCGAAACTTCCTGTTTCCATCACAGCTGTTGTGTTTTTTTTTATACGGTATAACTTTACTCACATAAAAACTGGTTGGAAACATGGGTTATGAGCAAATCTCAAATATACACCCATTTCCTATGTAGGGCAGCACTTTTGTCCTGGGCCCGCTTTCACTAAGCTTCCCAGAGTTAGAGTCATGATCCAGGATCAGTTTAGCCTTTCAACCCATAATGAATAAGAGGGGGAGCTTGATCCTAGATCAGCAGTTCCACTGAGACTCCCCGCGAACACAGGCCCAGGTCAAAAGCACCCTAGTAGACTACGTAGGGAATAGGGAACCATTTGGAACATTTACAAGTTAAAAACAGCCATCACCATCACCTTATTTAATCCCTGAACAGTAGCAGACCTAACTTAATGTGTTCCTCACTTATAGTTGATTTAAAAGACTGTCAATCTCCAATGATATCATAGTAAAGTTCAGAACATTACTGATATACTGAGTGGCAAATTAGGATTCATTTTTCATTGTTTAGTCAATAACATAAAGGACAAACGTGGGGCTTGTTTCCCGGACATCTCCATTAAGAATCTCCATTGATCATCCTTTTTAGTCTAGGACTAGGCTTAATCTGTGTCCGGGAAACCGACCCATATACAGTTGAAGTCGGAAGATGACCTACACATAGGTTGGAGTCATTAAAACTCGTTTTTCAACCACTCCACAAATTTCTTGTTAAAACTTCTCTAGGGTATGTGGTACGGTAGCGTCCCACCTCGTCAACAGCCAGTGAAACTGCAGGACGCCAAATTCAAAACAACAGAAATCCCAGAATTTAAATTCTTCAAACATACAAGTATTTTACACCATTTTAAAGATACACTTGTTGTAAATCCAGCCAAAGTGTCCGATTTCAAAAAGGTTTTACGACGAAAGCACACCAAACGATGATGTTAGGTATGAGCCAAGTCACAGAAAAAGACAGCCATTTTTCCAGCCAAAGAGAGCAGTAACAAAAAGCAGAAATAGAGATAAAATTAATCACTAACCTTTGATGATCTTCATCAGATGACATTCATAGGACTTCATGTATGTTTTGTTCGGTAAAGTTCATATTTATATCCAAAAATCTGAGTTTAGACGGGATGCTACTGTCTCACTTGGCAAAAAGCCTGAGAAAATGCAGAGCGCCAAATTAAAATTAATTACTATGAAAATTACTATAACATCAAACTTTCATTAAATCACACATGAAAGATACCAAATTAAAGCTACACTGGTTGTGAATCCAGCCAACATGTCAGAATTCAAATAGGCTTTTCGGCAAAAGCATTCGATGCTATTATCTGAGCGTAGCACCATTGTAAACAAAGAGAGATACACATATTTCAAGCCTGCAGGCACGACACAAAACGCAGAAATAAAAATATCATTCATGCCTTACCTTTGACGAGCTTCTGTTGTTGGCACTCCAATATGTCCCATAAACATAACAAATGGTCCTTTTGTTCAATTAATTCCGTCGATATATATCCAAAATGTCAATTTATTTGGCGCGTTTGATCCAGAAAAACACAGGTTCCAACTTGCTCAAATGTGACGACAAAATATCTCAAAGGTAAACTTTGCCAAAAAATTTCAAACTACTTTTGTAATACAACTTTAGGTATTTTGTAATGTTAATAATCGATAAAATTGAAGACGGGATGATCTGTGTTCAATACAGGATTAAAACCAACTAAAGCCAGCTTTCTCTTCACACGCTTCGATCCAACAGGAAACCTAGAGTGACTCGACTTCAAGATGGCCGTACTTCTTCATTACACAAAAGAATAACCTCAACCAATTTCTCAGGACTGTTGACATCAAGTGGAAGCCATAGGAACTGCAAGCAGGTCGCTTAGCAATCTGGTTTCCCAATGAAAACTCATTGAAAAGAGAGTGACCTCAAAAGAAAAATATTCGGAATGGTTTGTCCTCGGGGTTTCGCCTGCTAAATAAGTTCTGTTATTCTCACAGACATGATTCAAACAGTTTTAGAAACTTCAGAGTGTTTTCTATCCAAATCCCCTAACAATATGCATATCTTATCTTCTGGGGATGAGTAGCTGGCAGTTGAATTCGGGTATGCTTTTCATCCAAATGTGAAAATGCTGCCCCCTACCCTAGAGAAGTTTTAAGAAACTATAGTTTTGGCAAGTCGGTTAGGACATCTACTTTGTGCATGACACAAGTCGTTTTTCCAACAATTGTTTACAGACAGATTATTTCACTTATAATTCACTGTATCACAATTCCAATGGGTCAAAAGTTTACATACACTAAATTGACTGTGCCTTTAAACAGCTTGGAAAATTCCAGAAAATTATGTCATGGCTTTAGAAGCTTCTGATAGGCTAATTGACATCATTGGAGTCAAGCTTGTATTTCAAGGCCTTATGCTTGACATCATGGGAAAATCAAAAGAAATCAGCCAAGACCTCAGAAAACAAATGCAGACCTCCACAAGTCTGGTTCATCCTTGGGAGCAATTTCCAAATGCCTGAAGGTACCACGTTCATCTGTACAAACAATAGCACGCAAGTATAAACACCATGGGACCACGCAGCCGTCATACCGCTCAGGAAAGAGAGATGTTCTGTCTCCTAGAGACGGACTTGGTTGGTGCGAAAAGTGCAAATCAATCCCAGAACAACAGCAAAGGACCTTGTGAAGATGCTGGAGGAAACAGGTACAAAAGTATCTATATCCACAGTAAAACGAGTCCTATAATCGATATAACCTGAAAGGCCGCTCAGCAAGGAAGAAGCCACTGCTCCAAAATCGCCATAAAAAAAGCCAGACTACGGTTTGCAAATGCACATGGGGACAAAGATTGTACTTTTTGGAGAAATGTCCTCTGGTCTGATGAAACAAAAATAGAACTGTTTGGCCATAATGACCATCGTTATGTTTGGAGGAAAAAGGGGGAGGATTGCAGGCTGAAAAACACCATCCCAACCGTGAAGCGCTGGGGTGGCAGCATTATGTTGTGGGGTTGCTTTGATGCAGGAGTGACTGGTGCACTTCACAAAATAGATGGCATCATTAGGAAAGAAAATGATGTGGATATATTGAAGCAACATCTCAAAACATCAGTCAGGAAGTCAAAGCTTGGTCGCAAATGGGTCTTCCAAATGGACAATGACCCCAAGCATACTTCCAAAGTTGTGGCAAAATGGCTTAAGGACAAGAAAGTCAAGGTATTGGAGTGGCCATCGAAAAGCCCTGACCTCAAACCCATAAACCCACTGAAAAAGCGTGTGCGAGCAAGGAGGCCTACAAACCTGACTCAGTTACACCAGCTCTGTCAGGAGGAATGGGCCAAAATTCACCCAACTTATTGTGGGAAGCTTGTGGAAGGCTACCCGAAACATTTGACCCAAGTTAAACAATTTAAAGGCAATGCAAACCAAATACTAATTGAGTGTACGTAAACTTCTGACCCACTGGGAATGTGATGAAAGAAATAAAAGCTGAAATAAATCATTCTCTAGTATTATTGAAATTTCTCCTTCTTAAAATAAAGTGGTGATCCTAACTGACCTAAGACAGGGAATTGTTACAAGGATTAAATGTCAGGAGTTTAAATGTATTTGGCTAACGTGTATGTAAACTTCCGACTTCAACTGTAGGTTAGTTAGAAAGTAATTACTACTACCTGTTCCTTGACAGCGAGGAAAATGTATTTGTGACAGAGAACCAATTGAGAAAGATATCAATTGTTCTGAATGCTACAGCCAACCAATATACATAAAAAGCATACATCATGATGAATGTGAACATACAAGATTAAAACATTGCATTTGGTAAAATATGAATACATTACATGTTTGTTCATTAAATCTCTGAAGATCAAATGAGTACAGAAAAACAGAACAGAATGAATCATCACAATTGGGGACCGTCACCATCAGCATGACTAGCATCTATATGGCTCCTACCAGTTTACACAGCTCAGCAGTACCACAGAGACGAAACCCAGGATAGAGGGGCTGAGTGAATGTGGTCTGGACTCTGGAGGAGGGTCATTGTGTCAGAAATGCTGTAGGACAGAGTATCTGCCTTATGGTCCAGGTACACTCCTACTCTGGAGGACTGAGGACCTGATACTTTAGTCCCTACATTGTGCCTAAAATGATAACCACCATTAATGAAAACTGAACTTCAGGACTTGTCATTTTGTCCAAATGCATTACCACTCCTTGTTCTGCTGATGTCTTTATATGAGACTGCTGCAAAAACCAACTTCCCACTCCACCTCCCAGTAACATCGTCCAGACAGACTCTCCCAACATAGCACCATCCGGGTGTTTATGAATCTGTCTGGATGATCAGGATAAGGTTGTGCATGGAGTGTAGAGGTCACCTTTCTGTTCCCATCAGACAGAGAGAGTTCTCTCTGTGCTGTGTTTGAGTCCAGAGTAAGCTGACAGGCATATTGTAAGAAGCGTTCTCTGGTCTTGGGCTCTGGAGGCAGTAAACATCATTTTTCAGTCCTCTCTGCTGCAGCTGACACTGCATCATGGCCTTTTTGTTCATCCATTGTACAAATATAACAAACCCACTGCTGATCGGTAGGGCAGTAAATATCCAGCAGTTTGTCATGACGAGAGAAGATCTTCTCCTGTAGATGTGTGGTGGCTTTGACCAGATTGTGTTTCTTTAGTCCAGGAGTATCATAGTGAGGCTGGAGGTGAGTCTCACAGCAGTCACCAGACAGGACATGAGGGCTTTCTGCTTTCTGGTCCCAGTGCAGAAATCACATCCCACATCTCCAGGTCCAGCATAGTGTAACGGATGTGAAATGGCTAGCTAGTTAGCGGGTACGCGCTAGTAGCATTTCAATCAGTTACGTCACTTGCTCTGAGACTTTAAGTAGGGTTGCCCCTTGCTTTGCAAGGGCCGCGGCTTTTGTGGAGCAATGGGTAACGACGCTTCGTGGGTGTCAGTTGTTGATGTGTGCAGAGGGTCCCTGGTTCGCGCCCGTGTCGGGGCGAGGGGACGGTTTAAAGTTATACTGTTACATTGATGCTGTTGACCCGGATCACTGGTTGCTGCGGAAAAGGAGGAGGTTGAAAGGGGGGTGAGTGTAACGGATGTGAAATGGCTAGCTAGTTAGCGGGTACGCGCTAGTAGCATTTCAATCAGTTACGTCACTTGCTCTGAGACTTTAAGTAGGGTTGCCCCTTGCTTTGCAAGGGCCGCGGCTTTTGTGGAGCAATGGGTAACGACGCTTCGTGGGTGTCAGTTGTTGATGTGTGCAGAGGGTCCCTGGTTCGCGCCCGTGTCGGGGCGAGGGGACGGTTTAAAGTTATACTGTTACAATAGCACAGGACTCCAGGCTGCTCCCCGTTCTGCTCTATCTTCTTTAGTTTTTCTACCACCTCAGCAAACATGTTATTTTTCTTTAGAGCAGGCCTTTGAGTGAAGGTCTGTGTGAAATTGGGGCAGCTGTAGAACCCTTTGTCATCATCCTGATCACAGCAGCCTTCAATACAGCTCCTACAGTAATGTGTTCACAGTTAATAGTAACCAGCTCCTTCAGTATATCCAGACAGACAGAACAACAGAACTGGTCCTGGTCCAGCAGAACTCCCTGTTGAGACATTTAAACTGTTGTTGTTCACTCGCAAACAGACAGACGACACAGAGACTCAGATCAGTTTTGTTTGCTCAGAAGAGAGTTTGTAGGAGGGGGAGGGACTTCCTGGTTCTGCCAGAGGAGTAGGGTTAAAGGGCGCGAGTGAGGGAGGTAAGAGAGAGAGAGAGAGAACTGCATGAATCTTCAAGAGAGGACAGAGATTTGTGTTCCTAGGTTAGGACCATTAATATGGAAACAATGAAATAATGAACCTACTCAAATGTGAGTTGTTAGACTGAGCAACACCTACTTCATATATTCTAAGGTTGTGTAAAAAAGGAAACCCTGATAAAATATAAGGGTAACAATTTCTATGAAGTACATGTATAATGATTTATAACATCCTTTTTAATGCCTAATAATACAATTCTAATGTATTCTGAAACTGACTAGAAGGGTGCATAATTACTTATAGGTGGTTATAAAACTGTACAATCTTTTATAGATAATTAAAGGGGAAGTTCACCCTTCGGAGATCTTATATGTTTTGTTCTATGAGAATCTTCATCAGCTAACATCACTTTTTGTGAATTTGAAAGCATTTATGTAGTGGGCATGTTAGCTAACTGCTATTATATCATAGAACAAAACAAATAAAATCTCCAAAGCCTATATTAACCTCAAACCTTATTTTCGGTGTTTATTCCAAAATACTATTCTTTCCCCATTCATTTCCCCCTAGGGATGGCTGAACGAACTAGAGGTAACTCATTTCAGGTTAATAGGACTACAAGGTGGCGAGCTCTATTACGGTTAAAAGTTTCATTTTCTTATTGTAGCTTACCAGCTGCTACAGTGTTGTGTGCTGGCCAGACCACGACGCATAGCGGGCTGGGGGAACCGAGAACACAGTTGGGCTGATGTTGCTTCCAGAGGCAGTTTGGAACTCGGTAGTGAGTGTTGCAACCGAGGATAGAATATTTTTAGGCGCTACGCAGTTCAGCGGTCCTGTTCTGTGAGCTTATGTACCCTACTACTTTGTGGCTGAGCAGTTGTTGCTGCTAGACATTGCCACATCACAATAACAGCACTTACAGTTGACCAAGGCAGCTCTAGGAGGGCCGAATGAGGAACTGACTTGTTGAAAAGGTGGCATCCTATGACGGTGCAGGTTGAAAGTCACTAAGCTTTGCATGGCAGTGTGCTCGATTGTATAGCCCCGTCAGCAAACAGGTGTGGCTGAAATAGCCAAAACCACTCATTTGAAGGGGTGTCCACATACTTTTGTATATATAGTATATATGGCCAATATGCTATGGGCTGTTCTTATGCACAACACAACGTGGAGTGCCTAGAAAAAGCCATTAGCTTTGGCAACATATCACAAACCCACAAGGTGTCTTACTGCCATTATAAACTGCTTCCCAACGCAAAAAGTAAATTTGTCTTACACGTGGTATACGGTCTGATATACCACAGCTTTCAGCCAATCAGCATTCAGGGCTTGAACCACCCAGTGTAACGGCTTCCGTCGGTAGAAGGAGAGGAGGACCAAAGTGCAGCGTGGTATGTATCCATCTTTATTAGAATACTTCTTCAAGACGAACAAAACAATAAACAGACGAAAACCAACGAAGCTACAGTCCTGAACTAGAGAAAATAGAAAACATGAACAGGAACAATCACCCACAAACCAACAGGCCATCTTAATATGGTTCCCAATCAGAGACAATGACAAACACCTGCATCTGATTGAGAACCATTAGGCCAAACAACAAACCCAACATAGACACACAAAACATAGAATGCCCACCCAGCTCACGTCCTGACCAACACTAAAACAAGGAAAACACAAAACGAACTATGGTCAGAACGTGACACCCAGTTTATAAAGTAGAATACGCTACACACAAGTATCCCTCAATCGTGTGTAGTACTTCCTTTAGAATGTTGTAGTATACAATTGGAAATACTACAGTATTATCCCCCCAAAAAACACTAGTAAATACTAAAGTAATGTCTGCAAAAAAAAACGTACATGCCAAGTACAGACCATATATTGTGTTCCCTACGGGTTATAGAAAAGAGCAGAAGCTTTGAACTACCCATTCAGACTCCAGTCCTACCTACAGGTTATAGAAAAGAGCAGAAGCTTTGAACTACCCATTCAGACTCCAGTCCTACCTACAGGTTATAGAAAAGAGCAGAAGCTTTGAACTACCCATTCAGACTCCAGTCCTACCTACAGGTTATAGAAAAGAGCAGAAGCTTTGAACTACCCATTGACTCCAGTCCTACCTACAGGTTATAGAAAAGAGCAGAAGCTTTGAACTACCCATTCAGACTCCAGTCCTACCTACAGGTTATAGAAAAGAGCAGAAGCTTTGAACTACCCATTCAGACTCCAGTCCTACCTACGGGTTATAGAAAAGAGCAGAAGCTTTGAACTACCCATTCAGACTCCAGTCCTACCTACGGGTTATAGAAAAGAGCAGAAGCTTTGAACTACCCATTCAGACTCCAGTCCTACCTACGGGTTATAGAAAAGAGCAGAAGCTTTGAACTACCCATTCAGACTCCAGTCCTACCTACGGGTTATAGAAAAGAGCAGAAGCTTTGAACTACCCATTCAGACTCCAGTCCTACCTACAGGTTTTGGAAAATGTGCTCTTTTAGCATTTGTCCTGTAGGTTTCCTCAATGAGAAAGCACACACATGTCCAAGATAATAAAATAAAAACACTATAGTAAATACAGTAATGTCCACAAACACACTACAGTATACTAGTCATGTCCACAAAAACACTACAATAAAGTTTTAAACTACAGTGAACACGATAGTATAAAATATACCATTCTCTGTATTTATACCACAGTATACTATAGAATTTTGTCATGTGGGACCCCATGGCAAAATGTGTAGAATTACAGGAAATTTACTTAAAAAAAATGTCTCTCCTCACCATCAAGAGGGGGGGCCACTAAAATGCTCTGCTTGCGAAGTAACCCCACCCCCCCTTCAAACCAAATCTTGCTTAGGGCCTCCAAAAGGAAAGGTCACTTTTCCAGGACATGCAGTATTCTCCACAGTATAGGTGGATAAAATAATCTGAATGCAATTACATTTTATCGTGTATCATAGGCGACCATAAAGGGGCTGGGAATTGTACCTCTGTAGTCATCCCCTGCCTCCCAGAAATCTAAATCTCCAAATGTTGTGCATGTTTGTACAAGAAAGATGATTGGTTAGTCCAAAATATATATAAAATTGTATGCCATACATTCAGCTTTGGCTAACCCCAGACAACAGAAACACTGCATGCCATGCACAACTGAAATATTTACTGGGACCGCTTTTCCATTTGCAATACCACAACAAAACAACAAGGGGAGACACGGTCCAAAGAAAATAGATACGGGCAGCCTATAGGAATGAAAAGGAAGCCTATTTTAATAGTCTCTCATGGAATGCTGAAACACATCAACTGTTCTTTTATTTTAATTGAATAGTGTATCATTGAGCTATAAATTGTTCACAAATTGCTGGCATCAAGTATGCTCACTCTTTTTCAAAGTTCTTTTATTTACCATCTTAAATATTTTATTCAATCTTTAACATGACTGTGCTTGCATTTGAAACCCACACCCAGAGACCTTATTCATGATGATTTGAGTATAGTATAATTTTGTACCTCAAATGCAACTCTTCCGACATTTCTGTAGAAATATAAGGCAGTGTTTGAGAGCAAGCAACAGTCTGTTAATGCAGGGCAGGTATTGGGAAGAGCAAAGCAGAAGACTTGTATAAAATACTACAATGACAATATAAAACACTTGTTTTGTGGTGGCTTACGCTTATGAAAAAAATTAATGTCTCTTATATTACGTAGTGATGCTATCACAGTAGGTTAGGGACACCGTAAATTGGGCAGAACGGGCTTGTGGTAATGACTTGAATAAAATACATCAAACACATGGTTTCCATGTGTGTGACGCCATTCCATTTACTCTGCTCCAGCCATTATGATGAGCCATCCTCCTCTCACTAGCCTCCACTGGATGCTATGTCACATGAATAACTTTACCCACTTCACAATTTATCATAGCAAACATAATATTAATCTTTGGGGGAATGAATATAGTGACAAAATCAAGAGGGGCATAAACAAAACTAAAATCAAAAAAGTGACATCGTAATTCACACAAACTGGAATGACATTGTTTTCAGGCACCAATAAAATTGGATTCCCAGCAAGCCATGTGTTGTGGGCTATTAAGTTCACAGCAGACATACAAGTAGGAATTAACACAAGCCATGTGTTGTGGGCTATTAAGTTCACAGCAGACATACAAGTAGGAATTAACACAAGGAAGTAGGGCTTCATGAAAATTGGTATTTAGTTTGCGTTGAGCATCATGAGCAAGCAGATGGACTTTGTTTAAAAGTTGCTCTTTCTTTGTGATGAAATCATGGTTGACTATAAAGAACACAAGGGAAACCCCATAAGGTGACTTCGTCAATCATTTCATATAGTGAAACTAATTTTAAGTCGTTTAAAAAAAAACTCACTTTTGGGTTGAATCCAATGTATATGGGCATGAATATTTCTTGAAATAAAAATGTCCACAAAAAACATTGTTTCGCCACAAGTGCTGTTCCTGCCTTCTCCATCTCATTTGATTGGTGGTTGGAAAGTTTTACTTAAGTCATAAGCACCTTTAATACCAGGAATGATCAGCTGATGGAACTACCTATCGACATAAAACCAAGCAGTCACTAAAATAAATAAAACAGACGGCAAACAATAGCATAAAATAGGTACAGGCGATGCGGGTGCGACATGGCGTCCATTTTGTGTCTCTCCCAGCCCCAGCATCAAGTTACATACATACCAGTTGCACTGCTAATTGTCTGACATGGCATACCAAGTCCCTGTAGACTCAAGCCAAACAGGTCTTGAATTTGTACATGACGTTACACTGTAGGATTTCGATCATCAACAAGAGTGGGGAAAAAAGAACTGATATCAAACATTTAAAAAATAATTAAGCACACTTGATTCATTATGAGTGATGCAATTTAGAGAAGGATCCTAGCGCAATAAGAACACGGCTGGCCTATAGCGAGCGAGGCAGTTATTCAATACAAGACGATTATAAATCTAATACAAGGCCACAGTTAATGGACTTTACCTCAGTTGTAATCCTTCGATGGAAATGTATCGGACATTACCTTTACATTATCTTCTTATCTTGGTCAGCCACACACTCATTTACAGGGGGGATAACACTTGACTGAAGTTGTAGAAATATCCCCTGCAGGTATTGGGGGAAAATGTCATGTTCGAGCCAGAATGGACAAGGCAGCAAGATCCAAAATGAAGAACAGACAGGGGCTGAAATGAGAGTCAATTCAGTGTCTCCAGAGGGAGAGAGAGCCATAGCAAACTCCAACTTCTCCACTCAACAAGTCCAACATCCCCTATCCTGCCTTCTCATTTCCTCTCTTCTCAGGCGTTGATGGCTCTCCAGCGGTCGCTGTTTATGCTACCCGGCCCGAAAGGACCAGAGGCCACATTGTCCAGGTAAGCAACTATGCCGGTGCCCATGGTTGCAGCAGTCAGGCCATCTATCTGGGTGCCAGGGTAGAAGGAGCCCCGTTCCAGCTGCTCCTTGTGGCCCAGGCCTGAGGCGGGGGGCAGGTGGACATCCGTCTGGTCATCAGGCTCGTCCACCTGGCACTTGTAGGAGAAGAGGACCTTGGGCTCTGAGCTGGAGGAAGGATGAAGAGAGATGGTAGAGAGAGGGGCAAGGAGAGAAAGTGAGAGGGATAAAGAGACCAAACACGACAGGGGAGCGCGATTGTATCCCAAGGTGGCAGTAAAACGTGACCAAACAAATTTGAGAACATTGCCGTGTCCTCCATCCTTCTTTCCTCAATTCATCTCAAAGCGCATTGGATCAGAGGATCTAAGACCCCTCCTTTGAACCCCTCCTCAATGAGCCTTGAGAGGAATTGAGAAAAAAAAGACAAAAGGACAGCGGAAGCAAGGATTTGACATCAAGTAACATTTTCAGACAAAGCCATTGTTTTTGGCCTTTGATCTACATACCCGAAGAAGCCTTTGAGGAAGGTGACGTAGATGAGTGGGGCAAACACAGAGAAGTAGATGAAGGTGGTGACATCCACGCAGCTGCTCAAATCACACAGAAACACAAACTTTAACAGGGGGCTGACTGTGACCCCCACGCAGTAGCCGTACCTTAAGGGCGGGCTGCCTTCTGCGAATTAGTAGGTGATCGAATAATCACCCACTTCCCTCCATTCTGCTAGCTAAAGTGCAATCCTTGGGAGAATAAAATATACAAGTTACGCGGAAGATTAAACTACCAACAGGACCTTAAAAACTAACATTTTATGCTTCACGGAGTTGTGGCTGAACGACGACAATATCAACATACTGGTTAGAAGATGTACCGGCAGGATAGAACAGCGGCATCTGGTAAGAGACAGTTTTCATCTGTATTCTTCGTAGCTGTTTTACATACCACCACAGTCAGAGGCTGGCTGTAAGTCAGCATTGAATGAGCTGTATTCCGCCATAAGCAGACAAGAAAACGCTCACCCAGAGGCGGCACTCCTAGTAGCCGGGGACTTTAATGCAGGGAAACTTAAATCCGTTTTACAAAATTTCTATCACCATGTTAAATGTGCAACCTGCCTAAATGACTAACGACCGGTGGCACTCACATCTGTAGCCATGAAGTGCTTTGAAAGGCTGGTCATGGCTCACAACACCATCATCCCAGAAACCCTAGACCCAATACAATTTGCATACCGCCCCAACAGATCCACAGATGATGACACAACAGTGGTAGGCCTGATCACCGACAACGATGAGACAGCCTATAGGGAGGACAGAGACCTGGCCGTGTGGTTCCAAGACAACAACCTCTCCCTCAACGTGATCAAGACAACGGGGATGATTGTGGACTCCAGGAAAAAGAGGACAGAGCACTCACCCATTCTCATCGACAGGGCTGCAGTGGAGCAGGTTGAGAGCATCCACATCACCAACAAACTAACATCGTCCAAGCACACCAAGACAGTCGTGAAGAGGGCATGACAAAACCTATACCCCCTCAGGAGACTGAAAAGATTTGGCATGGGTCCTCAGATCCTCAAAAGGTTCTACAGCTGCACCGTCGAGAGCATCCTGACTGGTTGCATCACTGCCTGGTATGGCAACTGCTCGCCCTCCGACCGCAAGGCACTACAGAGGGTAGTGCAAACGGCCCAGTACATCACCGGGGCCAAGCTTCCTGCCATCCAGGACCTCTATACCAGGCGGTGTCAGTGGAAGGCCCTAAAAATTGTCAAAGACTCCAGCCACCCTAGTTAGACTGTTCTCTTTGCTACCGCACGGCAAGCAGTACCGGAGCACCAAGTCTAAGTCCAAGAGGCTTCCAAACGGCTTCAACCCCAAAGCCATAAGACTCCTGAACATCTAGTCAAATGGCTACCCAGACTATTTGCATTGTCGTCCCCTCTTTACACCACTGCTACTCTCCATTGTCATCTATGCAGTCACTTTAATAACTCTACCTACATGTAGATAACCAGTGCCCCCGCACATTGACTCTGTATCGGTACCCCCCTTTATAGTCTCGCAATTGTTATTTTACTGCTGCTCTTTAATTACTTATCTCTTATCCATATTTTTTTTAAACTGCATTGTTGGCTAGGGGTTCGTAAGTTAGCATTTCACTGTAAGGTCAACACCTAATGTATTCGGCTCATGTGACTAATACAATTTGATTTGAAGAGCTCCATAAGCCGGGACCAGAATAACACTTGGCTTCAGTTAGGCTACACAGAAAACATCAGAACATGGACACGCCAAACAAGCTGCTCCGCTTTGAGGGGAAAGTGAATTTCAGATATGTCCTTTTTACTTGGACCATCAGTTATTATGTACTTGGTCCATCAGCTATAAGGTCTACGTAACACTATCATTAACAGGCCAGCGGATAAAAACCTTGAGAAACCGATTGCTTTGCAGTTTGGCTACAGTTTACTGATTAAACACAGATGTTAAAGAAACGGGACTACGCGCTGTGATAAATGTTTCAAAGTGTGATTGATAAGAATGTTTAAGCCTGTTGTGATCTTCATTAGAATACATCGTAGTGTGATGATTTAGTCTTTTGCTTAAACTCTTGAATCACCAGCACATCCTTCTACACACAGAAGCAGCCACTCACCAGAGCCCCTCTATGATGCCGGCACACAGAAGGGCACTGCCCAGCCCCTGGACCAGATTGAGCAGGGACAGAACGGCAGAGTACACATAAAAACTCTTCTTAGCTGTGGAGGAAGGGGATGAAGAGGAAACAAGGGGTGTGCATTACCTCTGCAGCTATAGAATCTACTGCTGCTGAACTATGACAGACCACTCCTAAAAACTAGATACTGTGCATTTGAACATTGGTCTCTGGATGGCTAAACAATCAAACAATTCTGAATGTGAATACATGTCAATCGATTTTTAGATACATTCTCATCAATGACAACATTCTAGAACTGAGTTACCACTCATCTAAGTCTCGTATCCAGGGTAATCTGGTTAATGATTATATAATGTTGATTATGTGGCTCCTTCCTTGTAGAATGTTGACAGCTGTATAGAAGACTAGGCCACTCTCCAGCTAAACATTAACATAAGAGAGTCAAAAAGAACTGTGGTAGATGAGGAAAGGACCCTGAAAAAAACCCTCTACCATCTATACACGGCATTGCCTAAAGTATGTGGACACCCCTTCAACTTAGTTGATTTAGCTATTTCAACCACAACCGTTGCTGACAGGTGTATAAAAATCGAGCACACAGTCATGCTATCTTCATAGACAAACACTGGCAGTAGAATGGCCTTACTGAAGAGCTCAGTGACTTCCGACGTGGCACCGTCATAGGATGTCACCTTTCCAACAAGTCAGTTGGTCAAATGTGTGCCCTGCTAGAGCTGCGCCGGTCAACTGCTAGTGCTGTAATTGTGAAGTTGAAACGTCTTGGAGCAACAACGGTTCAGCCTCGAAGTGGTAGGCCACACAAGCTCACAGAATGGGACCGTCGAGTGCTGAAGCGAGTAAAAATCATCTGTCCAACCAAGTTACAAACTGCCTCTGGAAGCAACATCAGCACAACGACTGTTCATGGCCGAGGAGCCGCACTCAAGCCTAAAATCACGATGTGCAATGCCAAGCATCGGCTGGAGTGGTATAAAGCTCCCCACCATTGGACTCTGGAGCAGTGGAAAAGCGTACTCTGGAGTAATCAATCACACTTCACCAACGCTACCTGCTCCAATGCATAGTGCCAAATGTAAAGTTTAGATAATGGTCTGGGGCTGTTTTTCATGGTTTGGGCCAGGCCCCTTAGTTCCAGTGAAGGGAAATCTTAACGCTACAGCATTCAATGACATTCTAGATGATTCTGTGCTTCCAACTTTGTGGCAACAGTTTGGGGAAGGCCCTTTCCTGTTTCAGCAGCAAAAGGGGGACCTGTGTTATAGCAGCAAAAGGGGTACATTAATGCCCATGATTTTGGAATGAGATGTTTGACAAGCAGGTGTCCACATACTTTTCGCCATGTAGTGTAGCTTGCTTGGTGAATAAAATGTCCCAATAACTCACATGGCAGAGATATTCTCTCCCTCACCGGGGTTTTGGGAAGGATGACAACCAAAGAGTAGACCTGGAAGGAAAAGGACCAGTGTTTTACTCTCAAACAGTTTATTCAGTTAGTGCTTTGTGTTCACAGTGGTGGATGCATATGTGCTTATTTTCATTCCAATCCAAATGAGACGGCTAAATGTCCAAATGTGTGGGACACGCATGTTCAATTCTACCCTTTCTCAAAACAAGACTGATTAAAATCCTCTCTGTCCGTGTATTATTTGAACACAAGTTAACTTTTTTTTTTATACAATTACATTAATAAGATTTATTTTTATTTTTATTCAAAGCACTGCATTTGCTTTGCAGCCACTAGCCGCTCACCAGGAAGAAGCAGCAGGAGCTGGCCAACCAAAACTGGCGTCCTCCGTGGCCGTAGATGTTGAAGTCCTCGGCGGACAGGTGCTCGTCGGGGTACACGATCTCCAGTGTGCCCTGAGGGTGCAAGGGGAATAGGCCTAGCTAAGAGGAAACGTGGTATCTATGGAGCTGTGATTGGTTCAGCTTCTAACACCCGGGTCTTGGTCCGTAGGGCACAACATAGTAAAAATGTAAAACATCGTCAAACTAAAAATCAGCATTCAGGACTCTAGTCTTACCTGTGTGATTGAGTAGCCCAGTGCCAGTACAGCAGTGATAGCCAGCACACGCTTTATACTGGACTGACTCTCAAGGTGGCCTGTCAACAGAGGAAACGTTTAGAAGCCATGCTTTCAACAGCACCACTAAGGAGTTGAGTGCGTTGGTCCTGAATACTGGAAACGGACACAAAGTGAATGTAATATGGCGATGATTCCACCATGCCAATTCAAATAAAAACAGAATTTGAATTGCTGTAGTAATAGTCAGAGATGGGATTTTTCCTGATGAACCAATAATACAAATCTGTTGTCCTGCTCACACCCCTGGCTATGCCAAAATCTGCATACAGCTTTACTGTTTATACTGCCTATAAAAGAGCCTAATCCCACCCCCCTCTAAGGACACATTCAATTTAAACAACTCATATATTCACCTCTGCTTATACAGTGCATGACTATATGTGTGACTGTAGTCATACCAGTTGCGGTGACCAAGTCATCCCAAGTGTTAGTCTTCCAGCAGAAGTGAGACGGGCAGACAGGAAGAGTTTTAGTTTTGCAGATCATTAAACATTTTGACTGTACATTGCACATTTGTTTAACTAATGTGCTGTTTTTAGTACCCTATCCGGACACACACATTAAGTCATGTACTTCTCCATATTGTCCTAAGAAATCTTTGTATTTAGCATGTGCATGGTAGTGTTTGTTTTCATATCTTTTACAGTTAGCCTGGGTGCCAGTCTGTTTCTGCTATCAAGCGGTTGACATGATAGCATAAGCTGATTCTGGGACCAGGCTACTGTACAGTGGATTTGAGTTGCAGGAGATGTCGTTATGAATCAAAATACTGTGGTGGTTATTGGAAGACCCACCAAAAGCCAGTCCCAGGATAATAACACTGAGCTCCACGGTGAGCAGAAAGAAACGGCTGATCTCCCACAGCACCTAAAGGAGACAACATTGAGAAGACGTAAATCTCAGCCGTCTCAAATCGCCTCTGCGGCTCTTCACCTTTCCTTAATCTGCATTTCTCTTTTACTTATCCGCTCTCCTCATCAGTATCATTTTATATATGCACTTTTCTGCACCACGCTCTTTTTGGGCATCATGACGCAAAAATATTAATAATTTATTTGGACATTTTAGCCTCTGTTTTGGATTTATCCACATTCTCAAAGGTGTGCAGGTCGGCAGGTAGCTGGCAGGTAGAAGCGTTGGGCCAGTAACCGAAAGGTTGCTGGATCGAATCCCCGAGCTGACAAGGTACAAATCTGTTGTTCTGCCCCTTAGCAAGGCAGTTAACCCACTGTTCCCCAGGCGCCGAAGACAAGAATGTCGATTTTATTCATTTTTTATTTCACCGGGTAGGCCAGTTGAGAACAAGTTCTCATTTACAACTGTGAGCTGGCCAAGACAAAGCAAAGCAGTGTGACAAAAACACAGAGTTACACATGGGACAAACAAACGTACAGTCAATAATACAATAGAAAAATCTATATACAGTGTGTGCAAATGTAGTAAGGTTAGGGAGGTAAGGCAATAAAATAGGCCATAGTGGCGAAATAATTACATTTTATCATTAACACTGGAGTGATAGATGTGCAGATGATGATGTGTAAGTAGAGATACTGGGAGACCAACAAAAGACAAAAGAAATAACAATATGGGGATGAGGTAGTTGGGTGGGCTATTTACAGATGGGCTGTGTACAGATACAGTGATCAGTAAGCTGCTCTGACCGCTGATGCTTAGTAAGGGAAATATAAGACTCCAGCTTCAGTGACTTTTGTAATTCATTCCAGTCATTGGCAGCAGAGAACTGGAATGAAAGGCAGCCAAAGGATGTGTTGGCTTTGGGGATGACCTGTGAAATATACCTATTGGAGCGCGTGCTATGAGTGGGTATTGCTATGGTGACCAGTGAGCTGAGATAAGGCGGGGCTTTACCTAGCAAAGACTTACAGATGACCTGGAGCTAGTGGGTTTGGCAACGGATATGTAGCGAGGGCCAGCCAACGAGAAGATACAGGTCGCAGCGGTGGGTAGTATATGGGGCTTTAGTGACAAAACGGATGGCAGTGTGATAGACTGCATGCATCCAATTGTTGAGTAGAGTGTTGGAGGCTATTTTGTAAATGACATCGCCAAAGTCAAGGATCGGTAGGATAGTCAGTTTTACGAGGTTATGTTAAGCAGCATGAGTGAAGAAGGCTTTGTTTGCGAAATAGCAAGCCAATTCTAGATTTAATTTTGGATTGGAGATGCTTAATGTGAGTCTGGAAGGAGAGTTTACAGTCTAACCAGACACCTAGGTATTTGTAGTTGTCCACATATTCTAAGTCAGAACCGTCCAGAGTAGTGATGCTAGTCGGGCGGGAGGGTGCAGGCAGCGATGGGTTAAAGAGCATGCATTTAGTTTTACTAGCGTTTAAGAGCAGTTGGAGGCCACGGAAGGAGAGTTGTATAGCATTGAAACACGTTTGGAGGTTTGTTCACACAGTGTCCAAAGAGCCAGATGTATAAAAAATGGTGTCGTCTGCGTAGAGGTGGATCAGAGAATCACCAGCAGCAAGAGCGACATCATTGATGTATACAGAGAAAAGAGTCGGCCTGAGAATTGATCCCTGTGGCACCCCCATAGAGACTGCCAGAGGTCCGGACAACAAGCCCTCCAATTTGACACACTGAACTCTGAGAAGTAGTTGGTAAACCAGTCGAGGTAGTCATTTGAGAAACAAAGGCTATTGAGTCTGCCGATAAGAATGGGATGATTGACAGAGTCGAAAGCCTTGGCCAGGTCGATGAAAACGGCTGCACAGTTCTGTCTTTTATCGATGGCGGTTATGATATAATTTAGGACCTTGAGCGTGGCTGAGGTGCACCCATGATCAGCTCGGAAACCAGATTGCATAGCGGAGAAGGTACAGTGGGATTTGAAATGGTCGGTGATCTGTTTGTTGACTTGGCTTTTGAAGACTTTAGAAAGGCAGGGCAGGATGGATATAGGTCTGTAACAGTTTGGGTCTAGAGTGTCTCCCTCTTTGAAGATGGGGATGACCGCGGCAGCTTTCCAATCTTTAGGGATCTCCGACGATACGAAAGAGAGGCTGAACAGGCTAGTAATAGGGGTTGCAACAATTGCGGCAAATAATTTTAGAAAGAGGGTCCAGATTGTCTAGCCCAGCTGATTTGTAGGGATCCAGATTTTGCAGCTCTTTCAGAACATCAGCTATCTGGATTTGGGTGAAGGATAAGCGGGGGAGTTTGGGCATATTGCTGCGGGGGGTGCAGAGCTGTTGGCCGGGATAGGGGTATCCAGGTGGAAAGCATGGCCGGCCGTAGAAATTCTCGATTATCGTAGATTTATCGGTGGTGACAGTTTTTCCTAGCCTCAGTGCAGTGGACAGCTGGGAGGAGGTGATCTTATTCTCCATGGACTTTAGTGTCCAAAAGCTTTTTGGAATTAGTGCTACAGGATGCAAATTTCTGTTTGAAAAAGCCAGCCTTCGCTTTTCTAACTGACTGTGTATATTGGTTCCTGACCTCCCTGAAAAGTTGTATATCGCGGTGGCTATTCAATGCTAATGCAGTACGCCACAGTCCTTCGCACCCCTCTGATTCAGAGGGGTTGGGTTAAATACGGAAGACACATTTCTGTTGTTCAACTGACGAGGTATCCCACTTTCCATCACAGCAGCCTATAAAACACATTTTACCCCAAGACACTAGAAGATGACTCAGAAAAGAAAGAAACTCATAGATATCTGCCATGTTTGTCCTGATCATAGCAGACATCTGACTGCCCTCTTTCTGTTCTGAGATAATCATCTTGTGAAATGTCCTGTGATATTATGCTTTTCTGGATCCGAAAGGGTACCCCTTTCCCCTTTTTACGCAAGATGGGCTGAAGCCGAGGACACTCATTGACTTATGATCTACCTCCATATAACGTTCATCTGTGTGTAGTGCATTACACATCCAAAGTCTTTGTGCATCTACAACAGCTGTTGCAAAGAGCCTTTAGCTGTTATGAATGATGACAGAAAGTCTATTTCACACTACAAGTGGGATAGAAGGCACTGTAAACAGCTTGAGCACAGGTGGTTCATAGTGTCACCATTTATGCCCTACATGTTGCCTTACCTTGTCAATGATGGTGGCAGAACTTGATGCACTGATGGTCATGGACACGATGGCACGGGTGATTCCCACCGCTGCCACCACAAACACCTGGGAGGACAAGGGTCAGACATCCATTAAAAAAGAGGGGTTGTGGGCAGTGGGGGCGAACAGGTTCGTCATTATCCATATTTGTCAGTGTCATTGTGTTCATATCAGTGCAAGGTAGAAAACCAATATCTCAAAGACACGTTTGAGATAGCAATTACCATCTGATATTGTGAAATGAATCAATATGAATTCAGTTAACCCACTATGTTATTCCTTTATTTTTGCTAAATTCTATATTCAGCATCTGAAGCATGTCAGAGAGCTGTCAAACTACATTTGCCTTTAAAAAAATCTATCAAGAGCCTACTTTTTGTATATGTCTGGACTTCTCTTATCTGCACAAGTTCTATTTCCAGAGATTGGATATAAGTGGTTACCTACCAGAATGTAGAAGGTAATAAAGATGGGGCTGGAGGTGAGTGTGATTTTGGCCCTGGCTGAGGGCAGTTTCCACATCAAGAACATGAAGAAAACTAGATTGGGAATGAGCAGCATGAGGTCCCAAAACCGAACTCTGATGGGGAGAGACAGGCAAAAGGACATGAAAATGTCTTGGAAGCTTGGGCTGTGAATCTCAACCCTTATTATAGACCAATCCAAACCTTGTCACCTGCTGTGCAGTCTACAGAGTGTATAAAACATTAGGAACACCTTCCAAATATTGAATTTCACCCCCTTTGGTCTCAGAATAGCCTTCATTTGTCAGGGCATGGACTCACAAGGCGTCGACAGCATTTCACAGGGATACTGTGAAACCACACTAAATACACAACTCAACAGTTCCAGCAATGTGAATGTCACACCTGAGCTGACACCTCTTGTCTTACCATGTTTCAAAATGTTGCATTGAGGTAATGCATTACGTTGTAAAGAAACACAATTATAGTGACAGGACCAACACAGCCCTAACTGGCTTACCTTAACTCGCCAATTTCCTCGTATAGGACCTGCAAACATCTGTGAGGCTCTGGTCCCCAGGTTGGTGTTGCTGATGTGTTCTCCACTGAGGTAGGCAATATACTGCCATTGTATTGCGCAATCATCACCACCGCAGTCACAGACTCGAGCATAATACATTCAAAGCCTAGTAGTAGGGGCACATGTGTTACAGGGGATACAATTGCCACAATGGGTTGTTGTCATTCAAGGTCAATTAATAGCGGTTCTCTTGTTCCCTAACGTAGTTATATTTACAGATAGATTGGTAAATTATTCAGCAAGGGTTTCTTCGACACGCTTGTTGTGTCAACTCTGTAGCCACACAACCATAAATTACTGGCTGTCTGTTCAATCGTGTCTTTCTCCACGTCAGGAGGTAAACATTACGTATCGGTAAAAGGAACGGTCAGTGTCACGAAACTTGCTGTTAACTTAGTTGGCTACTAGTAGTATAATGCTGACTGACGCATCTAACAGTAGTAACGTTAGTTACTAAGTTAAATGCTGACGTTAGCTCTATAACTTACAATATTAGTAGATGAGTAAAGTTAACTAGCTAACGTCAAAATGAATAACATAACACGCTAACAATCTTCTTACCTTTTCAGTAGTCTCAAATCCAGGGGGAAATTGTATATTGTGCAGGACCTTTTGCCGACAATAATGTTGGTACAAGGAACCTAGATATCATACTTTTGTCGACTGTTAAATTCATGAATTATCCGAGCCAGCTAGTCACCTGACAAACCGCATTCGCTTCTTTATCCTCGCCTCCTTCTCAAAACAGTGGATGAGAAGCCAGAGGTCCCGTCCCTCTGACCTTCTCCTCCAATGGGGTTTGAGAAAATGCGAAAATTGTGAGATTGAGATTCTCCCTTTCACTTCGATTTGGTTCAGTTTAGGGATAGCCATATGCAAACGTGAAAAATTAAATGGTTTTGGCATACTTCTGCAAATAAGCATCATTATAGCAATTATTAGTACCTATCATGATAAGTAACCAGTAATATGCGATACTTTACAATTCGTATTACAGCTATATGCAGAAACTATAAGTTGCCAGTATTGCATCTTGTCTTTGAAGACAAACTCTAACATTAAGGGACAGATCGAAATGTACTGGGGGGAGGGGTTGGTCCAACGAAAGGTGTCAACAAAAAAATGAACCCCCTCCACGACATAAAACATATTTTCACATGACCCTCCCCTCGTACTGTAAAACAAACTGACCCCCATAGAATTAACTCAAAATAATGTTTACCACCACAAATAACAATAAATGTAGCGACCCTGTTTATAAACATGGATATCGACTTTGCCACTTCAGCATGCTTTTGTGGAAGTGTCGAGCCACATTGGGCTTGTTGATGACACAAGTTTACTGGAGAACTGAGACGAAGTAGAGACTCTGGACAGGGTGGATATTCGTATAATAAAAAGCAGTTTTATTCAGAGGTAAAGATATCTGATACAAGCATGCTTGGACTCGTTCATTCAGCTCGTAATGAACCTGCAGACAGAGCCCAGATAACAGAAATACATAGTCATTTTATACAGCACAGAAAGTAGGTTGAGTCTGGTAGATCTGGTTTTCTGGTTGGTCCTGATCAGGTTGTTGTCTTCTCAGATTGGTCCGGATGAGCTGTGCGTCATCCTTCTGAGTCTTGTATCAAAAGTTCTTTGTTGCCAATGTTCAGTTAAAACAGGAGATTTAGGTGTGTGCGCAGATGTTCCTATCTAATCGGTGTTTATGAAAGGTTTACGTCAGCCCTCAGTCCTTGGTTATGTGTGTGTCTCATTATTTCGTGAAATACAGACCCAAGCACTCTTGCTCAAGGCTTTCCTGCCTTATCAGTGTTTATGAATGTTCTGTGTCAGCCATCTGTCTCTGGTGTGTGTGTGTCTCAGTTTCTGCTTGTGAGAAACCCTGTTTTTTAGAAAGAAGTTAGTTATAACAATGTAATAGCAATATGCTTGTGTTATTTACAATGGTATTTCTTACAGGCTACAGGCCAGAAGGTTGAGGGTTTTCCAACTCCCACAGACAAGCTCACGCTCCCTACATGTGCCATTACACTACAATTAGAGCCGGCTGCAGACAATGGTCAGCTTGGTTGGATATTAGAGATTCAACATTTTGATGCCATATTTATAATTATATAAAACATTTTCCACCAAGAGGTTTCTGTGCCAATAAACAACACAACCAATAAACAAAGCATACTGACTTCGGGCACTTCATTATCATGGTTTGAGTGTTCAACACCACAATAAATAGACTATGTCAGTTTGGCTGGGCAGCCAGCTCTAGAAAGAGTCTTGGTGTTTCCAAACTTCTTCCATTTAAGAATGATGGAGGCCACTGTGTTCTTGGGGACCTTCAATGCAGCAGAAATTCTTTGGCACCCATCTCCATATCTGTGCTTCAACACAATCCTGTCTCGGAGCTTTACGGACAATTCCTTCGACTTCATAGCTTGGTTTTTGCTCTGACATGCACTGTCAACTGTGGGACCTTATATTGACAAGGTTGTGCCTTTCCAAATCATGTCCAATCAATTGAATTTACCACAGGTGGACTCCAATCAAGTTCTAGTAATATCTCAAGGATGGTCAATGGAAACAGGATCCACCTGAGCTCACTTTCAAGTCTCATAGCAAAGGGTCTGAATAGAAATGTGTTTTTTCTTAAAAATATTTGTAATAAAGTTGTAAACATTTCTAAAAACCTGTTTTAGTTTTGTCATTATAGGTAGATTGATGAGGAAAAATTGTTATTTAATCCATTTTAGAATGAGTGTAACGGCTTGTGCTCTCCTCATCCTCGGATGAGGTGAGGAGAGAAGGATCTTCAGACCAATACGCAGCATTTGGGAAATAAGCCATCTTTATTATAAATGCGATGGCAACACGAAACGAAACAAAACACTTTCCAAACTACAAAACAAGAAAACGACGTTGACGAAACCTGAACATAAACTTACATAACTAAACATAAACTTACGTACAGGAAACAGACAACATCAAAACGAAACAAACAAACGCTACAGTCCCATGTGGTACGAACATACATACAGACACAGGAGACAATCACCCACCAACAAACAGTGAGAATGCCCTACCTAAATATGACTCTTGATTAGAGGAAAACGCAAACCACCTGCCTCTAATCAAGAGCCATACCAGGCAAACCAAAACCAACATAGAAACAGAAAACATAGAATGCCCACCCAACCTCACGTCCTGACCAACTAACACACATAACAACTAACATAAATAGGTCAGGAACGTGACAGTACCCCCCCCCACAAGGTGCGAACTCCGGACGCACCAGCACAAGGACTAGGGGAGGGTCTGGGTGGGCATCTAACCACGGTGGTGGCTCAGGCTCCGGGCGCGGTTCCCACCCCACCATAATCCATCCTAGCTTCCTCCCTCCAAAAATGTCCACCCTCTTTTCTCCCCCACAAAATCCTCTTAATAACATACCCAATAAGGACAACACCGGGACAGAGAGATAAATCAATACAGAGGGATAGATAAGAATATAGAGGTAGATAAAGATAGAGAGGGAGATCAGGATAGAGAGGCAACTCCGGACTGAAAGGCAGCTCCGGACAGAGAGACAGCTCTGGACTGATGGGCAGTTCTGGGTATCTAGCCTTTTTAGGCTGAAGGGCAGCTCATGGCTGACTGACGACTCTCGACGCTCATGGCTGGCTGACGGCTCTCGACGCTCATGGCAGGCTGACGGCTCTCGACGCTCATGGCAGGCTGACGGCTCTCGACGCTCATGGCAGGCTGACGGCTCTCGACGCTCATGGCAGGCTGACGGCTCTCGACGCTCATGGCAGGCTGACGGCTCTCGACGCTCATGGCAGGCTGACGGCTCTCGACGCTCATGGCAGGCTGACGGCTCTCGACGCTCATGGCAGGCTGACGGCTCTCGACGCTCATGGCGCTCTGACGGCTCTGGCTGCTCATGGCTCTCTGACGGCTCTGGCTGCTCATGGCTCTCTGACGGCTCTGGCTGCTCATGGCTCGCTGGCGGCTCTGGCAGATCCTGTCTGGTTGGCGGCTCTGGCAGATCCTGTCTGGTTGGCGGCTCTGGCAGATCCTGTCTGGTTGGCGGCTCTGGCAGATCCTGTCTGGTTGGCGGCTCTGGCAGATCCTGTCTGGTTGGCGGCTCTGGCAGATCCTGTCTGGTTGGCGGCTCTGGCAGATCCTGTCTGGCTGACGGCTCTAGCGGCTCCTGTCTGGCTGACGGCTCTAGCGGCTCCTGTCTGGCTGACGGCTCTGTAGGCTCATGGCAGACGGGCGGCTTTGCAGGCTCATGGCAGACGGGCGGCTTTGCAGGCTCCTGGCAGACGGATGGCTCAGACGGCGCTGGGGAGACGGATGGCTCAGATGGCGCTGGGGAGACGGATGGCTCAGATGGCGCTGGGGAGACGGATGGCTCAGATGGCGCTGGGGAGACGGATGGCTCTGGCCGGATACGGTGCACTGTAGACCTGGTGCGTGGTGCCGGAACTGGAGGCACCGGGCTAAGGATAAGCACCTTCCTACTAGTGCGGGGAGCAGGAACAGGGCACACTGTACTCTCAAAGCCTACTCTATCCCTGATGCGAGGTACCGGCACTGGTGACGCCGGGCTGAGGACAAGCACATCAGGATTAGTAGGGGGAGAAGATACAGTTTGTACAGGGCTCTGGAGACGCACTGGTAGCTTAGTGCGTGGGGCCGGAACTGGAGGCACCGGGCTAGATACACGCACTACAGGGAGAGTGCGTGGAGGAGGAACAGGGCTCAGGATACGCACTGGTAGCCTAGTGCGTAGTGTAGACACTGTAGGTACTAGGCTGGGGCGGGGAGGTGGTGCCGGAAATACCGGACCGTGGAGGCGTACTGGCACTCTTGAGCATTGAGCCTGCCCAACCTTACCTGGTTGAATACTCCCGGTTGCCCGACCAGTGCGGGGAGGTGGAATAACCCGCACCGGGCTATGTAGGCGAACCGGAGAAACCATGCGTAAGGCAGGTGCCATGTATGCCGGCCCGAGGAGACGCACTGGAGACCAGACGCGTTGAGCCGGCCTCATGACACCTGGCTCAATACCCAATCTAGCCCTCCCAGTGCGGGGAGGTGGAATAACCCGCACTGGGCTATGCACTCGTACAGGAGACACCGTGCGCTCTACTGCGTAACACGGCGCCTGCCCGTACTCCCGCTCTCCACGGTAAGCCTGGGAAGTGGGCGCAGGTCTCCTACCTGCCCTTGGCCCACTACCTCTTAGCCCCCCCCAAGAAATTTTTGGGAATTACTTACGGGCTTTTTCGGCTTCCGTGCCAGACGCGTTCCCTCATAGCTCCGGTTCCTCTCCCCGGTAGCCTCTGCTCTCCTCAGTGCCTCCACCTGTTCCCATGGGAGGCGATCCCTCCCAGCCAGGATCTCCTCCCAAGTGTAGCAACCCTTTCCGTCCAAAACATCATCCCATGTCCATTGCTCCTTTCTCTCCTGTCCCTTACTCCGTTTAATTTTCCCTTGCCGCTTGGTCTTAGCGTGGTGGGTGATTCTGTAACGGCTTGTGCTCTCCTCATCCTCGGATGAGGTGAGGAGAGAAGGATCTTCAGACCAATACGCAGCATTTGGGAAATAAGCCATCTTTATTATAAATGCGATGGCAACACGAAACGAAACAAAACACTTTCCAAACTACAAAACAAGAAAACGACGTTGACGAAACCTGAACATAAACTTACATAACTAAACATAAACTTACGTACAGGAAACAGACAACATCGAAACGAAAAGAAACAAACAAACGCTACAGTCCCATGTGGTACGAACATACATACAGATACAGACACAGGAGACAATCACCCACCAACAAACAGTGAGAATGCCCTACCTAAATATGACTCTTGATTAGAGGAAAACGCAAACCACCTGCCTCTAATCAAGAGCCATACCAGGCAAACCAAAACCAACATAGAAACAGAAAACATAGAATGCCCACCCAACCTCACGTCCTGACCAACTAACACACATAACAACTAACATAAATAGGTCAGGAACGTGACAATGAGGCTGTAACGTAACGAAATGTGGAAAAAGTGAAGGGATCTGAAAACTTTCCGAATGCACTGTATGCAGCAGCATACAATACATTTTTGGACTCACCTGGTTGTGCTGTGCTCACAAAAACAGAAAGGTGGTCCTCGTGTGCAAATTTTATCATGAAAATTTGTCATCAAAGTCGGTCATTCTCTGGATTTATGGTGCTTTTAAAGTTAACTGGCAACTCAGGGGGGAAAAAAAGTTGAATCATGACGTCAGTGATCTTCAGGTCAGAGCTCTAGAAAGAGGCGCAAGTTGGATGACCGTTCAAAGTGTTTTTTTCCCCCCAGTTGGAACTGATTTTTACCGAGTTCCCAGTTGTCTTGAACTCACTGAAGTCTTCAGATTTTCCAGTTTCGAGTTTCCAGTTGTTTTGAACTGTCATGCTGGGTTGACAGAAACTTTTTTGGCCCATGTTGTTGTGTAATGTTTATGTCCAATGGCCGATGAGCACCGATACGTTTTATCTATAATTTCTCTCCATATGACAAGGATTGAAAAGGATTTTGCCAATAGATTGTCGACGTGATTCATGATGATGACTGCTTGCCTAGCTTGCTAACTAAGATTTATGTATGATGTTGACATGATCAGTCCAATCAAAGCTACGGTAGTTATAATGTGATTTGATGTCATTTTATTTGTGGCCTTCTTGGATGGGCACATCTAATGTAACTCTATGGCAGCACCCAACGGGCTTGAATTGTCGAGCTCTCCCGGTAGATTTTGCGTTGATGTTGTGTCCCCATGAGTAACAGTATACTGAGACAATCACAGCGCAACTAGAGAACATTATCAACCCCTACTGTATTTTCTGCTGGCTACCCCACCACCACAGAAAACACTGAGCTAGGCTGAAACACCTGCATTTTGGATCTGTCTTACTCAAGAAAGCAAAAAACAGACCTTGTTTGCATGCAGCTTTACTAACTCAATTATGTTTTTTTACATTGTTTGCAAACATGCAAAACAGGCAACAAAAAACAAAAGGTGGGGCTCTAGGTATATTGTATATCTTAAATGTATGTCTACATTCAGATATACCCTTCCATTTCTTGTCTGGGACAGGGATGTAGTTCCGATGTGCCACTTTGTGGGGAAGTTCTCTGCATTTGAAGCTACTAAACCCAAGAAACTGGTGTGCGAGATTCTTAATATGTTTAACAAGCTCGGACTCCATGTTATCAGATCAATTGTGTTGTGTGCCTCTTTCGCACAGATAAATATTTGTTTTCTTTTTTTGTGAATGTACCTCCTCTGTGAAATTGTGGAAAAAAATTTATCCCTTGCTGCTGCTCAAATTAACTTCCCTTCCTTGGCTGCGCTCTTAAGAACCTCAAGGGGGGCTAGGCCCCTGCTTGTTTTACACTTGTATACACGGGGTATGATGATATCTGCAACAATAAAAATGCACCATTTTGATTTCATATGGATTGCAAATACACATTGCAAAAATAATATGCATATTATTCATAAAACGGACAAACTGTAATCACCATTTGGATGGGGTATGGTGGTCATTGGCTCAACTTACCCCAAGGCAAACATTTGGACCATATTAGCCCACACAGCTACAAGGATGCACTTTCATGCTGGGTTTATTCCATGCAGCATAAAGAGCACCAAACTGATTTATAAAACAATCTTAAAACGATCTGGTTTAGATACAAGAATCATGAAACCTATAAGACAAAAGATTTATTTGACTTTGTGAAAAGTTTTCTGGACCAGCTTGCTTACTACTTTTCCCATGTGGTTTCCATGTGGTTTCTAGACTCCATTAAATGACAACCTATTATACATTTTGTGTATGGTTTCCTAGAAAGAAGGGGTGGCTCAACTTACCCCACTCTCCCCTACTGCTATTAACAGACCAAAACAACGATGTCTATACAACCATGAACAACATTAAATGTAAATAAGAAAAGTTTGGTATTAATACAGGATTAATAAAAACAAAAGTATGTAATCTTGCATGTTGCATGGTTCTCTTTTGTACCAGTGACCGTTCAAGAGCATACTGTTATGCGTGCCTTCGGTTGGCCTGACATCATCCTATAAGCCAGATGCACCGGCTCCGTGAGGTTCGCCTTAAAGGTGTACACGTGAGTCTTCCCACTGCACTGGCTGACGTTATAGAAGCTCAACCTCTGAGTCTTAAAACTCAGTGTGATCTCCAGTCTATGTACTGCCGGGGTTCTCTTCAATGGGACATCATGGCCCTGCTCAAAGGACCTGAGCAGGTTATCGAACCACATCAGGCACCAGGAGCCACGGCTACTCTCTAGGGCACTCGCTAGCCCGCTGCGTGCTAGCGCCCCGCTGTAGCACACCCCTATGATCCAGGGAGAAGATCCGTCCAGCTCCACCTCCCAGCGATGCTCGCCTCCGTAGAAGCTCTGGGTGCTCAGCACCTGGAGGAAGTTGCTAAACCTTGTTGGCAGGGCCGGGTAAGGTTGCTTTTTGGTGCTGAAGGTCACCGTCTTCAGGTCCTCCGACAGCACCAAGCTGGGGTGGGCAGTGTCCAGGTCAAAGGTCACCTCTGAGGGGTTGAGGGCGTGGCGTAGGGAACGCTGGGCCGTCCCGAGTCCCTCTCTCAGCTCTGCGCTCCTCCGTTCCAGCTCGTCGCAAGCACGGCCTGGGTTAACTTTCGACTCAGGACTGGTGTTGTCGTGGTCCAGCTCCTCTAGAGGTTGCTGGGCCATGAGCTCCATGATGCGCGGTTGTGCCTCCTGAAGCCCCTCACTGAACACCCCACTGTCTTCCTCGGTCAGGAGAGATTTGGCTCGGAGCTGGGCCTCCCTCAACTTCTCTCGGATCTCGGAGACTTGGTGTACTCGGGTGCCTAGGCTCTCCTCGGTGGGGCGCAGTTCCTCTTCAATCAACTCTGTCATCCCAGTAACGTAGTTGATCGTCAGCTCAGTCATCCGCTCCAGCAGCTTGGCTGCCTTTCCTCTCAGAAGGGCATTGGCGGCCCTGATCTCGACCTCCCTCTCCTCCTCCCTCCTCAGCTGGTCCTCAGCCATCTGCAGCCTCACCGTTAACTCCGTTACCTGAGACGCTAATAGAAGTTTAGACTTGTCCATTATCGCCTTCTCCATCTTGGTCAGTTGGTTTTTCAGAGAAGTAGGGGGCGCTGCAGCTGCATCTGCCAAGCCTGTGTGTTGTAACTCCTGTTGCTCTATGTCTAATAGACATTCAGAGGTCTTACCATAATTTCTCTGGTTAGTAGACAATACCCCCTGGTGGCAATCACCACCATCTCCATCTGTGACGGATCTGACCTTTCCTGTTGTGGTGGCTTTATAGCTCTCGATGATGCTGCACATCTTGAAGTTCTTCACAAGGGCCTGGGGGCCCTGGTACTCAACCTGGCATTCGGGACAGCAGTGGTGGGCCGTGTCAGTGTCCATGTACTTCACAAGGCAGGCTGAGCAGTAGACGTGGCCGCAGGGCAGGGACACAGGGTCGGAGAAGAGTTGCAGGCAGATAGGGCAGCTCAGGTCCAGCACGAGGGGTCCTTCAGTCTCAAACAGTGACATGCTGGCAGTGGCAGGCTCTAAAATGAACAATAAAAAAGCAACAAAGAGTTGTAAAAACACATTTATTTATTTTTTAAATTCAGGTAACTTTGCAAGCAATTAGTAGTATATAGGGATTTCTTACTTTGAATTACATTATATGTAGTTCAATACAACTGAAGGACACCTTAATGTGTGAGTCAAGATCACTCCGAGTCATAATACAAGCCAAGATCTACCTGTGAATTTTTTTTACATTTGGGCTTTTCTAATAACCAATTTCTTGTGGTTATTGTTCATGCAATGCCTGGGAGAAATCCTCACTATAGTATCTGCAATTTGGTAGTACGCCCAGACCCTTTTTTGAGAACGATATCTCAGTTTCAATGTCTCAGCTTGGAGAGAAGAAGCTTTGTGAGGTATTGGTTTGTCACATGCATAAACCAGTATTGGTCTGTCACATGAATAATAGAAAACATTAATGAGAATTAATTATGAATAAGCTAAATCATGCAATTATTACTTTGTGTAAGTATATAAGAGAACTAACGGGACTGCCCCGTGAGAGCTCCTGATCGACATGTGTACTTGGAGCATTGAGTTGGTTGGAACCTCTCCAGTGCGCTGATAAAGAATGATTCATTTAAGATTGAATTTGAGTGTCCCAGTGTATGAATTTCCACAACATTCCGCAATAAAAAAAAATGGCTTTAAAAACGTACGCCTATGCAACATTAACCAATTAAAAACAGTTCTGTAGCAATGAGGTTAGTGGAGTAGGCTACGGGCCCAATACATTAGCACGGCATATTGGCTATGCTTGAATTGCCCTGCCAATGTTGTTCTTCTCTGATCATTTTGAAATTATATTTCAACATGTTAGGTATAGGATCACACTGGTAATAGATCATTTGTTGTATTACTTGTGAGGCACAGCTGAGTGAGCATAATAATTTCCAGATTGTTTTTTTTACTGGACTGATGGCCTGCATCTGATGGTCAGTCTGAGGGGAGGGAGGGCGCAGCGGTGAGGCTACCTCTCACCCGACTCATATCCCGCTGCTCACTCTACCTCCCTCCACTGAGCAAAGTGAACACTGTCTTCCAGCTGATGGCGAAACAAGTCGCACTGCATTATTTCTGCCTCATGCACCAATTCATGTTGTTCATCCTATGACCAGAGAAAGTGAAATATTCCTTGATATTACAAAAGACAAGCCGCCAATAATAACAATGCAAGCTTATCGGAACACTTTGCCATACTCACTCATTGCATCTGCAGTGCTGGTTGTAGCATAAGTAGGGAGAATGTTCAACACTTATAAGCCATAAAATGTGCAAAGTGTTACTGATTAACAACTTACATTAAAAAACAGCAGCTTTGTGCTGTATTCGATTACTTAGTGCCGATTTCAAGTTCATAACAATCGGAAATCGGAAAATATATATATAAAAAAAATGTACACCTTTATTTAACTAGGCAAGTCAGTTAAGAACACATTCTTATTTTCAATGACAGCCTAGGAAGGGTGGGTTAACTGCCTTGTTCAGCGGCAGAACGACAGATTTTTACCTTGTCAGCTCAGGGATTCAATCTTGCAACCTTACGGTTAACTAGTCCAACGCTCTAACCACCTGCCTCACGAGGAGCCCGCCTGTTACGTGAATGCAGTAAGTAGCCAAGGTAATTTGCTAGCTAGCATTAAACTTATCTTATAAAAAACAATCAATCATAATCACTAGTTAAAACTACACACGGTTGATGATATTACTAGTTTATCTAGCGTGTCCTGCGTTGCATATAATCGATGCGGTGCGCATTCGCGAAAAAGGACTGTCGTTGCTCCAACGTGTACCTAACCATAAACATCAATGCCTTTCTTAAAATCAATACACAGAAGTATATATTTTTAAACCTGCATATTTAGCTAAAAGAAATCCAGGTTAGCAGGCAATATTGACCAGTTGAAATTGTGCCACTTCTCTTGCATTCATTGCACGCAGAGTCAGGGTATATGCAACAGTTTGGGCCGCCTGGCTCATTGCGAACTAATTTGCCAGAATCTCTCGCTCTGAGACTTGGAGTGGTTGTTCCCCTTGCTCTGCATGGGTAACGCTGCTTCGAGGGTGGCTGTTGTCGATGTGTTCCTGGTTCGAGCCCAGGTAGTGGCGAGGAGAGGGATGGAAGCTATACTGTTACACTGGCAATACTAAAGCGCCTATAAGAACATCCAATAGTCAAAGGTATATGAAATACAAATCGTAGAGAGAGAAATAGTTCTATAATAACTACAACCTAAAACTTCTTAACTGGGAATATTGAAGACTCATGTTAAAAGGAACCACCAGCTTTCATATGTTCTCATGTTCTGAGCAAGGAACTTAAACCTTAGCTTTCTTACATGGCACATATTGCACTTTTACTTTCTTCTCCAACACTGTGTTTTTGCATTATTTAAACCAAATTGAACATGTTTCATTATTTATTTGAAGCTAAATTGATTTTATTTATGTATTATATTAAGTTAAAATAAGTGTAAATTCAGTATTGTTGTAATTGTCATTATTACAAATTTAAAAAATCGTCTGATTAATCGGTATCGGATTTTTTTGGTCCTCCAATAATCGGTATCGGTGTTGAAAAATCATAATCGGTCGACCTCTAGTCAAAATTTCCTTTTCCCGCACTATATTGAAATGCCAATATGCATTCTACAAAAAGGTGGAATAGGCAAAATATGATAACACAACTGATGGCAGTAGCTAACTACTGTAGCTAACTAGCCAGCTAACCTCTGTAGCTAGCCAGCAAGCAAAGCTAAAGAGATTGCAAGAGGGTTAGCATAACTCCCGCCAAACAAAAAAATCGTTTTCTAAATATTAATCTAGCTGGCTAGCATTTATGAGGCCAGCAAATACGTTCCTTATGTCCTCCAACATTATAATGAAAAGGTGCCGGATTTGCGTTTATCGTTGAAGGAATGAGTGTTACACTGAGGCCTGTACTCTGGAGCGGGATTGATTTGGAGGTGGATGGTCTGTCATGGTCTGGGGTGGTGTGTCACAGCATCATCGGACTGAGCTTGTAGTCATTGCAGGCAATCTCAACGCTGTGCGTTACAGGAAAGACATCCTCCTCCCTCGTGGTACCCTTCCTGCAGGCTCATCCTGAAGTTTTTATAACTGTGATCTTAATTGCCTACTGTCTGTAAGCTGTAAGTGTCTTAACGACCATGCCACAGGTGCATGTTCATGAATTGTTTATGGTGCATTGAACAAGCAAAGGAAACAGTGTTTAAACCCTTTACAATGAAGATCTGTCTAGTTATTTGCATTTTTAAGAATGATCTTTTAAAGACAGGGTCCTGAAAAAGTGACTTTTCTTTTTTGTTGTTGCTGAGTTTAGGATAAACTCTGGTTGGCCTGAAATAGTCTTCCTCACGTCACGTTCAACTGTTGGAGACAATTGGAGCACAATGGTCTGCCTTCATATCATAGGCCTGAATTATCTAAAGCTTAATAATAGCCACACCATACCAAACTGTCAAACATTTCTAAATTGTATTAGGGTAATATCAAAGTCAAGCTATTGTTTATATGGGAAAATACGAGCCGAAGAGCAACAGTAAACCAGGCAAAAAACCATAAAACCCTCCCTCCAGTAAATTTCGATCTGTCCCTTAGAGTATGTTTGGTTGGCTGAAACATGCAGTTACGTCTCTCAGGGTTGTAAACTGAGGAAACATACACCCAGTAATGGTTTAATCATTTGATTAATCAAACAGCTACCATCAAACAATAGTATTAAACCTACTTACTCTTGTACAGTAGAGCAGGCCGTATTATATCATGTGGATGTGTCAGGTAAATTAATTTGTCTTGACCTAGTCTAGAAATGAAACAAATCTTACCCGCAAACCCTGTAGCCCTTCTGAATGAGGTAGAACCTATACTAGTTCATAATTCATAAAGAAACTCAGACATTTGTTAATCTTATAACACATCCCAAATGTATACCGCGTGACTAGGCTAAACTTAGGCAACATGTCAGATCTCTCCACAAACTGTGGCCCTTGTGAGCTCAAGGTCCAATATGTCTACGACAGGAGAGTCGCAGATAACTTTCGATTTCCTGGGAATTCAGTTTCTAATTCACGCTGCCGCGCCACATTCACGTAAACTCGCGGGATCAGGTGGCTTTGGAAGTTTCTATTCCCGGTGTCGCTGTAATACAAAACATGGAATTAACCATAATAAAAGTATCTTACCTAAAATGCTGTTTAGTAGGACACGATATTTTCAACGTGGAGACCTTATCGTTGTTGATATCGCATTAAAATCCGACTTTTTCTCGCGCGCGCATTCGGATAGGAACTGCACAGATCAGCACCTGTACATCACCGCACAACTGGGGATGGTAATTTAGTTAGGTATATACTAACAGTGAAGACAAACTAGAAACATGATAGTTGTCTTGAATTAGCCGTAGCCTACTTCCACCGTGACATCAAAAGTGCCTGTCCATGATGAAATGAATTATTAACCTACTTCCTGTTATGTTACAAGTTACCTGGGCGTTCACTGTAATTACAGTCAATAAAATAAGAGTGCAACAGTCCTATTCTGTAATATTAAAAATGGATTGTAAATCCAGATTACATTTCGGTTTCCTTACCCTATAAGCAGTCCATGCTTAGGCGTCCCTGGAACTGTTTTCACATGCTAACGTTTTAGCATTTGTGGCATAAATCCCATTACATCATTTTTTGGGCATCATATTCAAAGTGCCAGGGAAACTAACACAAAGCATAGCTTGCTGCCATAGGTTTTCCATAGACTGCCTAAGCCTTCCGCATGCTTCGAGTTTAAACTCGGCAAGGCGAACGAGTGTGATCATATCCTCCCTTAAAAGACAGTTGGTTAATTTTGAGACGCCATAGCCAGTAATCAGAATTAATCGAAGAACGCAAAAAAATCTGTCATTAAATTTAGACATTTTTGTCAAGGAGATTTTACATCCAACTAAGATGTTTGATGCAGTATTTCTCAAGTGGAAAAATGTGAATAAAAACGATTTGTCAACACTTAATTGAAGAATCCCTACGGTTAACCAATCACCTACGTAGGGGCATAGACTTCGGCTACTGACTTTGGCTTGCCTCAAGACATTTTTGTGTGCGCACTAGCAGCCGAAATAACCCTTGCCAAAAACCAAAACAAACAAAAAAAGTCATAAAATGCTGTTGCCAGATATTGAATGTTCATTTCTCTACCATAAGCCACCAACGTTGTTTTAAATAATTTGGCAGTACAGCCAAACAGCCTCACAACTGCAAACCATGTGTATGGCATTGTGTGGGCGAGCGGTTTGCAGATGTCAACGTTGTGAAGAGTGCCCCATGGTGGCGGTGGGGTTATGGTATGTATAAGGTAAGGTATAATCTACAGACAACAATTTCATTTTGATGGCAATTTGAATGCACATACCATGACAAGGTCCTGGGCCCATCGTCGTGCTATTCATCCGCCACCATCACTTCTTGTTTGAGCAAGATAATGCACGGGCCCATGTCATAAGGATCTGTCCAGAATTCCTGGAAGCTGAAAATATCCCAGTTCTTCATTGGCCTGCATACTCACCAGACATGTCACCCATTGAGTATGTTTGGGATGCTCTGGATCAACATGTACTACAGTATGTTCCAGTTCCTGCCCATATCCAGAAACTTCACACAGCCATTGAAGAGGAGTGGGACAACATTCCACAATCAACAGCCTGATCAACTCTATGCAAAGGAGATGTGTTGCACTGCATGAGGCAAATGGTGGTCACACTGACTGGTTCTGATCCACACCCCTACCTTGTTTTTAAGGAATCTGTGGCCAACAGATGCATATCTGTATTCCCAGTCATGTGAAATTCATAGATTAGAGCCTAATTGATTTATTTAAATTGACTGATTTCCTTTTATGAACTGTAACTGAGTAAAATCTTTGAAATTGTAATTGTTGCATGTTGCTTTTATACTGCCAAATTTTCAAAAACATTGGAGGTGGCTTAAGGTAGAGAAATTAACATTAAACTATCTGGCAACAGCTATTGTGGACATTCGTGCAGTCCGCATGCCAATTGCGTGCTCCCTCAAAACTTGAGACATCTGTGGCATTGTGTTGTGTAAGAAAATAGTACATTAGTGTGGCTTTTTATTGTCCCCAGCACAAGGTGCACCTGTGTAATGATCATGCTGTTTAATTAGCTTCTTGATCTTGGCAAAGGAGAAATGCTAATTAACAGGGATGTAAACAAATTAGTTCACAAAATTTGAGAGAAATAAGCTTTTTGCGCACATGGAACATTTCTGGGATCTTTTATTTCAGCTCATGAAACATGGGACCAACACTTTACATTTTATGTTTATATTTTCTTCAGTGTAGATCATTTGAAAATAACAAGGCTCTTCGGGTCCAATGCAATGTCTCTCTAAACAGAGTAATTGGTATCACTTAGGATGACAAAAAAATAATATATTTCTAAATATAATTAATTAAAGGGATACTTCGGCATTTTGGCAATGAGGCCCTTTATCTACTTCTTAAGAATCCGATGAACTTGTAGATACCATGTCTATAGCTGTGTTCGAATACTCATACTAACAGCACTATTTGTGACGTAAATAGACTATTATAGTATGCTTGTGTAACAGTATAACTTTAAACCAGGGACCCTCTGCACACATCAACGACGGTCGCCCACGAAGCATCGTTACCCATCGCTCCACAAAGGCCACGGCCCTTGCAAAGCAAGGGGCAACCCTACTTAAAGTCTCAGAGCAAGTGACGTAACTGATTGAAATGCTACTAGCGCGTACCCGCTAACTAGCTAGCCATTTCACATCCGTTACAAGGGTTGGTCATAGTTATTATGCCATAAGTTCCCGGTGGTCGCACTACATTTGCCAAAATACGAAGTATAAAAGCAGTGATCACTCTTTCCGTGCTTAAGGGCCTATAATGTAATTATTCAGAAAATGGGCGTGACTTCAACGTTTTCAGATTTGAAGAAAATAAGCAGCCGAAGTCCAACGAGAGCGGATACAAATTCATTGGTTTAACTAATTATGACAAACGTTAAGAAAATGAGAAATGTAATAAAGTAAATACTTTTCAAATAAGTTACCTTACGTTATGTTGGCTGACAATTTGTTAGCTACACCATCCTTACAAAGCGCATATCATTACAGCAGTATGTTAGCTAGCTACCTAACATTAGTTGGCTACTAATACATCGAACTTGCCAGTATATTTACTATCTACCCAACGTTTAGTGACTTGATTACTCCCGTCATTCTTAGTTTAGCTAAGTCGTATAGTCATTGTGCGTTCACAGTGGACATTTGTGCGTTCATAAATTCGCTCTGGCTATCTAATTTCTCTCTCGTCTGAGTGTACCTGTGGCAGAGCGCAGAATAACTGATTAATTTACTAACGCTCAACCCCAGTTGAATATGGCTATTGTCAGTAAACATCGGCAAAAAAAAGCATAATTAAATTGTTTCCAGCAGCACAATCACCAACGCTCTGGAAGACATAAAAACAGCTTAACCAGCTCTGCTAGGGCGAGTAAATGGTCAGAGTGAGGTGTTCTTTCATTTGTGTCTGGAAGTAGCTAGCAAGTTAGCTTGGATGCCATTGCGTGGTCAGAACGGTCCAGTGTGCGCTCTGAATTTATGAAAGGACAATCTGACAACTGTTAGCTATAATATTGTTATAATGCCTTCATTATTAAAGCAGACGTGGTTGTAACACTTTGCTGCACCCCACAGATGAACCAGTTCTGCCTGTGCCAGATACTAACCTTACTCCCACACACACACAGAGAGAGATGGCTGACACAAACCATTTATGAGCTCTGACCTCAGGGGGGCGCTCTGACCTCAGGCGCCAGTTGCTGGTGTCTGCTTCAACATCTTGTCAATAAAAGAGACAACCCAGACCGGCATGGCACTCAACGAGCATGCGCATGCATATACACACACACACACACACACACACACAAACCCCTGTTTCAGGCGGGAGTTCCAAGGACAAAGAACACTACTGAGAACCAATGGAACATTGATATTAGCCTGAAGGGGACCGCCCTCCACTCACAGCGACCAGTCATGAGAGCAGAACTACTAGAATCTACCTACGTCATTTCACTGTATAAAATGTATTGCACAATATGAGTCGGGGCTCCTCCTGCTAGCTCCCTCTGAGCTAAATGGACGAGCCCGTGCACGTGTTGTCAGATATCTTTGCAACTTATTAAACTGCCTTAAATATCATACCTTATCCACCTGGTCTAGCGTCTCAACTTGGTCTCTCTCTTCTAGTAAATATCATCAATCTTTAACACAACGCTCTGAATTTACGAAAGCTCAGAGCGCACTCGGGCACTCCAGATTGAATTTACTCCTAAAATGTCTTGCTAGAAATCCTAAAATGTCTTGCTAGAAATTTGTTATGCTAACAAGCTAGCAAGAGGTTGCATTGCAACAGCAAAAAACTTCCGGTAGACAGGGGAAGCGCTATTACGCTCAACCGAAAGAATACCATTCGTTTACAGTATACTAAAATGAACTAATAGTATATACTCATTAAGTATGTAGTATGGGTATTCGAACACAGCTTCTGTCTCTGTGTCCAGTATGAAGGAAGTTAGAGGTAGTTTTGTGAGCCAATACTAACTTGCATTAGCACAATGACTTGGAAGTCGAAGTACTAGCAGATACCAAGACATCCAGTCAACTGACTACGTGTGCTAGTGCTAGTTAGCAACTTCCTTCAAACTGTACGCAGAGATACAAATTGTATCCATGAGTTCATCTGACCATCGAGAAGTAGATAAAATTCCCTAAGTATCCCTTTAAATATGAAAGCTTATAAATCATAAGCAAAAAGGCACCGTTTCAGACCATGGCCATTTCAATTACCCAAACAGTCAATTTACTCAAACCTGGAATGTATTTGGGATGTTCCCAAATACTGGAAAGGTGGGCCTGGGTGAAAAAGTTTGGAAAACCACATGCTAAACGACTAAAATGTAAATATAACTGGAATTCTTGAGCAGCACAAATGCACATTGCGCCAGTATCATTTAGTTATTGGCAATATGGTATGGCCAGTGCAGTATGTCTTTTTGCAATCAAGTATAGCGTAATATGAAGTATATAGTGTTGCGTAAAATGCAGTGTCATCGGTGCATATGTGTACATTTTTCTCTCTGCTGAAAGCCAGACACTTTAGTTTTTAATTGCATCAGATGAATCGACACAAAACAGAGAATATTAAATGAGAACCTTGCACATCTACAATATTCCAGGCCATCAATGCTTATTAATTAAAACTATTTCTGAACTCCGAAAGGGATCGAATAAGGGAGAAAAGGGGTGATGAGAGAGGACAGATAGAAAGGAAAACCAGTCAGTTGTACAGTTGTCTAGTCAGTTGTACAACTTAAAGGCTTCAACTGAAATGTGTCATCTGCATTTAACCCAACCCCTCTGAACCAGAGAGGTGCGGGGAGCTGCCTTAATCAACATCCACGTCTTCGGCGCCTGGGGAACAGTGGGTTAACTGGCTTGCTCAGGAGCAGAACGACAGATTTTTACCTTGTCAGCTCGGGGATTTGATCCAGCAACCTTAGGGCTAGGCTACCTGTCGCCCCAGACAGTGTGTCTGTGTGTCTAACCCAGAGTGGACAGGTCCAGTGGCGAGTGTGTGTGTGTCTCATCCAGAGTGGACAGGTCCAGTGGCGAGTGTGTGTGTGTCTCATCCAGAGTGGACAGGTCCAGTGGCGAGTGTGTGTGTGTCTCATCCAGAGTGGACAGGTCCAGTGGCGAGTGTGTCTAATCCAGAGTGGACAGGTCCAGTGGCGAGTGTGTCTAATCCAGAGTGGACAGGTCCAGTGGCGAGTGTGTGTGTGTCTCATCCAGAGTGGACAGGTCCAGTGGCGAGTGTGTGTGTGTGTCTCATCCAGAGTGGACAGGTCCAGTGGCGAGTGTGTGTGTGTCTCATCCAGAGTGGACAGGTCCAGTGGCGAGTGTGTGTGTGTCTAATCCAGAGTGGACAGGTCCAGTGGCGAGTGTGTGTGTGTCTCATCCAGAGTGGACAGGTCCAGTGGCGAGTGTGTGTGTGTGTCTAATCCAGAGTGGACAGGTCCAGTGGCGAGTGTATGTGTGTCTCATCCAGAGTGGACAGGTCCAGTGGCGAGTGTGTGTGTGTGTGTGTCTCATCCAGAGTGGACAGGTCCAGTGGCGAGTGTGTGTGTGTGTCTCATCCAGAGTGGACAGGTCCAGTGGCGAGTGTGTGTGTGTGTCTCATCCAGAGTGGACAGGTCCAGTGGCGAGTGTATGTGTGTCTCATCCAGAGTGGACAGGTCCAGTGGCGAGTGTATGTGTGTCTCATCCAGAGTGGACAGGTCCAGTGGCGAGTGTATGTGTGTCTCATCCAGAGTGGACAGGTCCAGTGGCGAGTGTATGTGTGTCTCATCCAGAGTGGACAGGTCCAGTGGCGAGTGTGTGTGTGTCTCATCCAGAGTGGACAGGTCCAGTGGCGAGTGTGTGTGTGTCTCATCCAGAGTGGACAGGTCCAGTGGCGAGTGTGTGTGTGTCTCATCCAGAGTGGACAGGTCCAGTGGCGAGTGTGTCTAATCCAGAGTGGACAGGTCCAGTGGCGAGTGTGTGTGTGTCTAATCCAGAGTGGACAGGTCCAGTGGCGAGTGTATGTGTGTCTCATCCAGAGTGGACAGGTCCAGTGGCGAGTGTGTGTGTGTCTCATCCAGAGTGGACAGGTCCAGTGGCGAGTGTGTGTGTGTGTCTAATCCAGAGTGGACAGGTCCAGTGGCGAGTGTGTGTGTGTCTCATCCAGAGTGGACAGGTCCAGTGGCGAGTGTGTGTGTGTCTCATCCAGAGTGGACAGGTCCAGTGGCGAGTGTGTGTGTGTGTCTCATCCAGAGTAGACAGGTCCAGTGGCGAGTGTGTGTGTGTGTGTCTCATCCAGAGTAGACAGGTCCAGTGGCGAGTGTATGTGTGTCTCATCCAGAGTGGACAGGTCCAGTGGCGAGTGTATGTGTGTCTCATCCAGAGTGGACAGGTCCAGTGGCGAGTGTATGTGTGTCTCATCCAGAGTGGACAGGTCCAGTGGCGAGTGTATGTGTGTCTCATCCAGAGTGGACAGGTCCAGTGGCGAGTGTGTCTAATCCAGAGTGGACAGGTCCAGTGGCGAGTGTGTGTGTGTGTGTGTGTGTCTCATCCAGAGTAGACAGGTCCAGTGGCGAGTGTGTGTGTGTGTGTGTGTCTCATCCAGAGTAAACAGGTCCAGTGGCGAGTGTGTGTGTGTGTATGTGTGTCTCATCCAGAGTGGACAGGTCCAGTGGCGAGTGTATGTGTGTCTCATCCAGAGTGGACAGGTCCAGTGGCGAGTGTATGTGTGTCTCATCCAGAGTGGACAGGTCCAGTGGCGAGTGTATGTGTGTCTCATCCAGAGTGGACAGGTCCAGTGGCGAGTGTATGTGTGTCTCATCCAGAGTGGACAGGTCCAGTGGCGAGTGTATGTGTGTCTCATCCAGAGTGGACAGGTCCAGTGGCGAGTGTATGTGTGTCTCATCCAGAGTGGACAGGTCCAGTGGCGAGTGTGTCTAATCCAGAGTGGACAGGTCCAGTGGCGAGTGTGTGTGTGTGTGTGTGTCTCATCCAGAGTAGACAGGTCCAGTGGCGAGTGTGTGTGTGTGTGTGTGTCTCATCCAGAGTAGACAGGTCCAGTGGCGAGTGTGTGTGTGTGTGTGTGTGTCTCATCCAGAGTAGACAGGTCCAGTGGCGAGTGTGTGTGTGTGTGTCATCCAGAGTGGACAGGTCCAGTGGCGAGTGTGTGTGTGTGTGTGTGTGTCTCATCCAGAGTGGACAGGTCCAGTGGCGAGTGTGTGTGTGTGTCTCATCCAGAGTGGACAGGTCCAGTGGCGAGTGTGTGTGTGTGTGTGTGTCTCATCCAGAGTGGACAGGTCCAGTGGCGAGTGTGTGTGTGTGTGTGTGTGTGTGTGTGTGTGTGTGTGTGTGTGTGTCTCATCCAGAGTAGACAGGTCCAGTGGCGAGTGTGTGTGTGTGTGTGTCTCATCCAGAGTTGACAGGTCCAGTGGCGAGTGTGTCTAATCCAGAGTGGACAGGTCCAGTGGCGAGTGTGTGTGTGTGTCTCATCCAGAGTGGACAGGTCCAGTGGCGAGTGTGTGTGTGTGTCTCATCCAGAGTGGACAGGTCCAGTGGCGAGTGTGTCTAATCCAGAGTGGACAGGTCCAGTGGCGAGTGTGTGTGTGTGTCTCATCCAGAGTGGACAGGTCCAGTGGCGAGTGTGTCTAATCCAGAGTGGACAGGTCCAGTGGCGAGTGTGTGTGTGTGTGTGTGTGTCTCATCCAGAGTGGACAGGTCCAGTGGCGAGTGTGTCTAATCCAGAGTGGACAGGTCCAGTGGCGAGTGTGTGTGTGTGTGTCTCATCCAGAGTGGACAGGTCCAGTGGCGAGTGTGTGTGTGTGTATGTCTCATCCAGAGTGGACAGGTCCAGTGGCGAGTGTGTCTCATCCAGAGTGGACAGGTCCAGTGGAGAGTGTGTCTCATCCAGAGTGGACAGGTCCAGTGGCGAGTGTGTCTCATCCAGAGTGGACAGGTCCAGTGGCGAGTGTGTCTCATCCAGAGTGGACAGGTCCAGTGGCGAGTGTGTGTGTGTGTGTCTCATCCAGAGTAGACAGGTCCAGTGGCGAGTGTGTCTAATCCAGAGTGGACAGGTCCAGTGGCGAGTGTGTGTGTGTGTGTCTAATCCAGAGTGGACAGGTCCAGTGGCGAGTGTGTGTGTGTGTGTGTGTCTCATCCAGAGTAGACAGGTCCAGTGGCGAGTGTGTGTGTGTGTCTCATCCAGAGTAGACAGGTCCAGTGGCGAGTGTGTGTGTGTGTGTGTGTCTCATCCAGAGTAGACAGGTCCAGTGGCGAGTGTGTGTGTGTGTGTGTGTCTCATCCAGAGTAGACAGGTCCAGTGGCGAGTGTGTGTGTGTCTCATCCAGAGTAGACAGGTCCAGTGGCGAGTGTGTGTGTGTGTGTGTGTCTCATCCAGAGTAGACAGGTCCAGTGGCGAGTGTGTGTGTGTGTATGTCTCATCCAGAGTGGACAGGTCCAGTGGCGAGTGTGTCTAATCCAGAGTGGACAGGTCCAGTGGCGAGTGTGTCTAATCCAGAGTGGACAGGTCCAGTGGCGAGTGTGTCTAATCCAGAGTGGACAGGTCCAGTGGCGAGTGTGTCTCATCCAGAGTGGACAGGTCCAGTGGCGAGTGTGTCTCATCCAGAGTGGACAGGTCCAGTGGCGAGTGTGTCTCATCCAGAGTGGACAGGTCCAGTGGCGAGTGTGTGTGTGTGTCTCATCCAGAGTAGACAGGTCCAGTGGCGAGTGTGTCTAATCCAGAGTGGACAGGTCCAGTGGCGAGTGTGTGTGTGTGTGTGTGTCTCATCCAGAGTGGACAGGTCCAGTGGCGAGTGTGTCTAATCCAGAGTGGACAGGTCCAGTGGCGAGTGTGTCTCATCCAGAGTGGACAGGTCCAGTGGCGAGTGTGTGTGTGTGTGTGTCTCATCCAGAGTAGACAGGTCCAGTGGCGAGTGTGTCTAATCCAGAGTGGACAGGTCCAGTGGCGAGTGTGTGTGTGTGTGTGTGTGTCTCATCTAGAGTGGACAGGTCCAGTGGCGAGTGTGTGTGTGTGTGTGTGTGTGTGTGTGTCTCATCCAGAGTGGACAGGTCCAGTGGCGAGTGTGTCTAATCCAGAGTGGACAGGTCCAGTGGCGAGTGTGTCTAATCCAGAGTGGACAGGTCCAGTGGCGAGTGTGTCTAATCCAGAGTAGACAGGTCCAGTGGCGAGTGTGTCTAATCCAGAGTGGACAGGTCCAGTGGTGGTAGGGGCTCTCTCCAGTAGGAGAAGTGACTGAACTCGGGGCAGTCGAAGGAGGACGACCTCCCATCCTCAGAGATCATAGGGAAGAAGTGCTCCACCAGCTCGCTCAGGTGAGTGTACCTGTGGTGCACACACACACACACAATAATGTGCCGGAGCCATCACAGCTCTATAAATTCAGCTGTAATTATTAGGAGTCTGATCTATTCCGCATCTTGGAACAGACATGACAGCATGCTCTAAACCAAAGCATGCTGTTATCAGGAGCATTTTAAAAATGTTATAAAATAATTATTAAATCAAGACAAAAACTGTACTGTATGTATTTAGTGTGCACTTATGAGGAGTGGACTGATGACTGTCACTCCTCTGTGGCTAGTGTACTTACGAGGACTTGCTCCCTTTGTTCTTCTCCTGAATGAGCTCACCCTTGGGGTTCACAGTGAAGATCCTGGTGTCAGGGACACCCACTTCCTTATAAGCATTGGCATCCTGGGAAAGTCCAGACAACACTAAAATCAAGGTTTATTTAAAATACAAAAAAACTCAATCCATCCCCCAGGGAACGGATTGAGAAACAATTGCCAAACACACAGTGAGTCAGTGGTGTGTGTGTGTGTGTGTCTGAAATCTGTCTTACCTACTAAAACTACATACTGTGTACTAATCATTATACATACTATTTAGAAAGTACTGTTTAGTAAAAATGTGGGCCTCCCGAGTGGTGCAGCCTCGCAGTGCTAGTGGCGTCACTACAGACACGGGTTCAATACAAGGCTGTCTCGCAGTCGGCCGCAACCAGGAGACCCATGAGGCGGTGCACAATTGGCAAAGCGTTGTCCGGGTTAGGAAGGGTTTGGCCGGGCTGGGATGTCCTTGTTCCATTGCGCTCTAGCGACTCCTTGTGGCGGGGCCGGTGCATGCACGCTGACTTCTGTCGCGAGTTGTACGGTGTTTCCTCCGACACATTGGTGTGGCTGGCTTCCGGGTTAAGCGAGCAGTGCGTCAAGAAGCAGTGCGACTTGGCAGTGTCGTGTTTCAGGACGACGCATGGTTCTCGACCTTCGCCTCTCCCGAGTCCGTACAGGAGTTGCAGTGATGGGACAAGACTAACTACCAATTGGATATCATGAAATTGGGGAGAAAACGGGGTAAAAGTACAAAAATATGTTTGGTATACAGTGAGCAAAAAATATCAACATACTTGGCTCAAATGCATAATTTTGTCGTTTCCCGCCATTTGTTCATTTGGTACAGCCCGTCCCCTATAAAATGTTATATTTTCCCAAAGCGCCTACTACTAAAAATGCAAGTCAGGGAATCGGACAAGGCCTGTGTGTGTGTGTGTATGTGTGTGACTGTGTGTGGCTCACATTGGTTCTGTTGCCAAAGGCTGCATAGAAAGGCTTCCTCTGGGGGTTGAACAGGTCTCGGATGTCGGTGAGGCAGGCGATCTTGAACACCTCCGGCTTCTTCTCTACCACCTCTCTGTGCAGGGCAGAGAAGAAACTGCTGGGGGCCAGCAGCACGGGGCCCTTGGGGAGGACGGTGCCTTTGTCGTTCACCCACTGCAGGTATCCCTTGGTGATGTCAGCCATGCCGATGGCCCGCGCCGAACAGTAGAGGAACTTGTATCCGTTTCTAGAAGGGAGAGCGAGAGGGAAGAGGGGTTACCCATTAATAATAAAGCAACAACTGAATACAAGCATCTTGTAAGTTATCACTGGCTTCCAATGAGAGGCACATCATGGCACATTCATTTAGAGCAGGAAGTGTTGTTTCACAATGTTGTCATTTTGGCTCAAAATAGAGTTTTGGAACCAACACATGCACAGTAAATACTGATGGTGGAGGGAACAGCTGCATCTTGTTCATTATGAACCTAACAGAAGAAAACAGACTGAAAAAGAGAGGGACTATCTAGACATCTACTGAACAGGACCCTGGTGTGACTTACTGGTGGATTTTGTGGTAGAGACGGGCAATGCCGTGGTGTGTCCAGTCTTTCCCCAGCTGAGGTAAGATATGACCCAGGGCATCAGACCTGTAATTGGCAAGGAGAGAGGTCATATAGCATTGAACACACATTCACATGTACATACAGATTGGATCACACTGGGCCATGATGGTGCTAAACTGTCTCTAAAAGCACAGGGTAGTACCTTTCTTATACACACAAACACACACTCACTTTGTGATGGTGCCATCGATGTCTGAGATGACGACGTGGTCGTCCCAATTCCACAGGTAGATGGCGGCTTCGCAGCGACAGGTGCCCTGGTACTGAGTGGTTACGCTGAACATAACCTTGTTGGCCCCCTCACGCAGTTTCAACCGCTCCTGATCACAACACAGGGTAGGGATTATGAGGCAGTGTGTATGACTGTGTGCAGGGTTTTTTCTGGATCAAACGGGCTTAGGTGGTGGGCGTGGCAGGGGGGCACAGTCGGCTCGTCTGCCTTGCCCAAATTTTAGAGGCCCCCCATCTTGGCGGTGTAGAGAACGTTTAGCATTTTTAAGACAATTACCTGCAATTCTACACATTTCTCCATGGACCTGAGAAATGTTTGCAGTTTTAAAGCAAATGTCCTGCGATTCTACATATTCTGCCCTCGAGCTGAAAGAATGTGGCCGTTTTAAAAAGGTGATTTCCTACAATTCTATGCATTTTGCCATGGCAAATGCTGTGTTATTTTGCTCAAACTTAACAAAAAAATGTACTGCTAAATAAATTGCTTTCCGAATGTTCAATTCTTCCTGACTGTCTAACTTTTATTTTTGTGATAGTTAACAAAACACACACACACCCCCCATTCAAAAGTTTGGACACCTCATTCCAGGATTTCTTTATTTTAAATATTTTCTACAATGGTCGAATAATAGTAAAGACATCAAAACTATGAATCATGCAGTAACAAAAAAAAAAAAAAGTGTTAAATAAATCAAACAATATATTTTAGATACTTCAAAGTAGCCACCCTATGCCTGGATGACAGCTTTGCACGCTCTTGGCATTCTCTCAACCAGCTTCATGAGGTAGTCACCAGGAACGCATTTCAATTAACAGCTGTGCCTTGTTAAAGGATAAAGAATTTTAAAGAATTTCTTTCCTTCTTAATGAGTTTGAGACAATCAGTTGACAAGGTAGGTGTGGTATACAGAAGATAGCCCTATTTGGTAATAGACCAAGTCCATATTATTGCAAGAACAGCTCAAATAAGCAAAGAGAAATGACAGTCCATCATTACTTTAAGACATGAAGGTCAGTCAATGCGGAAAATGTCAAGAACTTAGAAAGTTTCTTTAAGTGCAGTCACAAAAACCATCAAGCGCTATGATGAAACTGGCTCTCATGAGGACCGCCACAGGAATGTGAGACCCAAAGTTACCTCTGCTGCAGAGGATAAGTTTATTAGAGTTACCAGCCTCAGACACTGCAGCCCAAATAAATGCTTCATAGGGTTCAAGTAACAGACAAATCTCAACATGTTCAGAGGAGACTGCGTGAATCAGGCCTTCATGGTCGAATTGCTGCAAATACACCACTACTAAAAGACAACAATAAGAAGAGACTTTCTTGGGCCTAGAAACATGAGCAATGGACATTAGACCGGTGGAAATCTGTCCTTTGGTCTGGAGTCCATATTTGAGGTTTTTGGTTCCAACCGACATGTCTTTGTGAAATGCAGAGTAGCTGAATGATGATCTCTGCATGTGTGGTTCCCACCGTAAAGCATGGAGGTGATGGTGTTTGCTGGTGACACTGTCAGTGATCTATTTAGAATTGAAGGCACACTTAATCAGCATGGCTACCACAGCATTCTGCAGCGATACGCCATCCCATCTGGTTTGCGCTTAGTGGGACTATCATTTGTTTTTCAGAAGGACACTGACCCAACACACCTCCAGGCTGTGTACGGGCTATTTGACCAAGAAAGAGAGTGATAGAGTGCTGCATCAGATGACCTGACCTCCACAATCACACGACCTCAACCCAATTGAGATGGTTTGGGATGAGTTGGACTGCAGAGTGAAGGAAAAGTAGCCAACAAGTGCTCAGCATATGTGGGAACTCTGTTCGAAAAGCATTCCATGTGAAGCTTGTTGAGAGAACGCCAAGAGTGTACAAAGCTGTCAAGGCAAAGGGTGGCTACTTTAAAGTATCTCAAATATAAAATAGCTAAATTAGATTTGTTTAACACTTTTTTGGTTACTACATGATTCCATATGTGCTATTTCATAGTTGATGTTTTCACTATTATTCAACAATGTAGAAAATAGTTAAAAAAATAAAAACTTGAAAGAGTAGGTGTGTCCAAACGTTTGACTGGTACTGTTGGTCCATTACCTTTTCTATACAAGTTAGTGCTGTGAAAAAGTATTTGCCCCCTTTCTGAATCTCTATTTTTGCTACAGAATGCTAAATTGGATCTTCAAACAAAACCTAATATTAGATAAAGGGAACCAGAGCTTACAAATAAAAAAAGTATTTTATTTAATTAACAAAGTTATTCAACACCCGATTCCCCTGTGTAAAAAAAGTAATTGCCCCCTTACACTCAATGACAGCAACCAAATGCTTCCTGTAGTTGTTGATCAGTCTTTCACGTCGCTGTGGAAGAATGTTGGCCCACTCTTGTAAGCAGAACTGCTTTAACTCAGCGAAATGTGTTGGTTTTCAAGCATGAACTGCAACATCTCAATTGGGATTAGTTCTGGACTTTGACTAGGCCATTCCAAAACTAAAAATGTGTAGTTTTAACCATTTAATGTTGACTTGATTGTGTGTTTTGGATCACTGTCTGTCTTGTTGCATGTTCCAGCTGCGCTTCAGCTCACACATGGATGGCCTAACATTCTCCTGTAGAATTGTCTGATACAGAGCAGAATTCATGGTTCCTTCTATTAAGGCAAGCTGTCCAGGTCCTGAGGCAGCAAATAATCCCCAAAGCGGCACACTACCACCACCATGCTTGACCAAAAAGTTGACTCAAGTTTGACAAAAATAACCTGGATGATCATCAAGACTCTCGGAAGATTTTTATAGACAGATTAGTCAAAATAATAACTTTTTGGACGACATGGGTCCCATTATGCCTGACGAAAATCAAACACTACATTCCACAGTAAGAACCTTATACCAACAGTCAAGCATGGTGGTTGTAGTGTGTTAATTTGGGGATGCTTTGCTGCCTCAGGACCTGGACGACTTGGCTTAATAGAAGGAACCATGAATTCTGCTCCGGGGACAAATACTTTTTCACAGCACTGTATATCGGGTTTCAGTCATTTAAGTTTACAGGGAAAACATTTTTCGATCCCAAAAAAGGAATGGACTTAGGCGATCCGACAAATTGCTTAGGCAGCCCGCCCAAGGATATCAATGGCAGAAAAATGACTGGTGTGTGTGTAGCAGTGATGACGTACTATCTGTTCGGAGGTGAGGCGTAGGGACTTGCGGTACATTTGGCTAAAACACTGGGCAGTGTTTATGGTCTCTAGGGTCTCTGATGATAGGTTGCCCACTCTGCCTAGGCCCGCCTCCTCGTCACTAGTCAGGTCATCCAGAGTCGCCCTGAAAAGTCACATATGGCAGAATTACTAGTCCATCAGCTAAAATAAACTACAATCGGTCATATGCGTTACGCATGAGGAACAGTGTGTGTCTGTGTGTAATCACTCACAGTATGGTTGTTGAGGGACCAGTGACAGACACAGAGGTTGAGACATCATTCTTGGTCTGTGCCTCCTCTTGGTCCTGCTTAGAGTTCTCTCCAGTCTGCCGTAGGGAAAGACAAAGAAACATGTTGTTGTTAGGCAGCTCTTTAACATTATCCTTCATTATAAAACGGGTAGTTGGGATCCATCGATGCTGATTGGACGAGCAGTGTTCAAAGCTGTGGCGTATTTGCTGAAATTGGCACACCTATGCCTGCTAACAGTTCCTTCAGCGGTATCACTGCGCCGCCATTAGAATATCATCATGTCCACGATGCTGTCCGAACCTTCTCTTGAATTTCTCTCAACAGCATTTATCTGTGACTATATTCATGATATAGTACAGCCTTTTGTGCCTTATTGCTTAAATACAATGATGATTCATGAAATTCCAAACTGACTAAAATGTTAATTATAAGGTCTGCTGGACAGGAACAACATGTGTAATGGCTGGGGGTTCCCAGAAAACCTGGGTTGTGTTAAGTGACACGCTAGCAAAACATGTTGCAACTGAAAACAAAAAAGATTCAGATAGTACCTTCCTTTTTTCTTCCATTTTGTGCCTACTGAACACAACCCTAGCATGGATTGAGAAACCCTGTGATAGGCTACCTGGTTTGAGTTAGTGTCCATGTCCTTCCTCCTCCAGGAGAACCACCAGCGGCCAGACTTTTTTGGCATCTTGTCCTTCACCAGCTGGTCAATGGCACTCTACATTCGGGTACAAGGTTAAAGATCATATAGCACACCTGTCACCACTGTCCCTACTTCCTCCTGAAGTGTGCACTCGTACACTACTCCCCATACATTGGTGTACAGTAAGTATGAGCTAGAGGGAAACTTCTCTTCATATTTATTTATACTCGTCATTTAATTTCAAATCCATGAAGGGAAGTGAACAAGGGTAGAGATTAGAGATATACCTTTGGTATATTCTTTTGAAAAACTTGCATTGACAGAACCATAGGGGCAGCCACTGCCCAGTTATAATACCTAAAAGAGCACAAAAAAAAAACATTAATTTGTCAATGGACAGACACATTTAAAATATGATGGCAGAACCACAAGCAAGCAACGTATTGTACACTACCAAATGCAACTCTAACACTTACTTTGAGTTGATGCAGATAACCAGGTTTGGATCTTCGATGATTCCAGGGTTGCTCACCAAATCCTGGTAGTTCACAACGTGCTCCATAAACTGATCTGGAATAGAGGCAAATGGCAATAGAGAAAGTCAAGAAAAAAATCTCATCAATCCAACTGTTAGAAATGGGTAAGAATGCATAGGTTACCACGTGTTAATATTTCATATTAAAAAAAAGTCAGTCTTCATTGTTCTCTCTAGCTTGTTAAAGATCATCACTAGAAGCAGCTAATGGTGAGCGGATGTGGTTCCTTCCATCTGACACATACACAGCTGCACAGAAATAGACATTGCAGGAAAGTTCTTCTGCAACAGGGTGATCAAATTAGGATCCTACATCTGTACACACACACACACCTTTGTTGATATGACTGGTGTGGCCGGTGCGACCGCAAAGGGACATGCTAACGTCCATGTGGTTGGTGGTAGAGTCGGACAGGTACTCTGTGCCGCTGTCCATGGCCCCACTGCCCACCGACTGGGGAGACTGGTTACCAGAACCGGACCCTTGCTCCGCACCGAGCCGCGAGCATCCTTCTGCCTCACTGAGTGGAGAGGCATAACCATTAGCAAAATCTTCTACCACTATGCCTTTTATGTATTTACTTGAGAATTGAATTGCCTGAGTTGAAATGGAATTGATCCCCATGCTGATTCCATGTACATAATGGATAATCTAACACTAATATTTCATCACTATGAGGGAATAGAAAGTTCCAAGCTGTTGCATTTATCAGGTGCTATTCAGGAGTGGGATCAATAGGTTCTAACTTTGAGAAACACTCAGAAATGACTATTGATTTGGTATAGGATGTGATACAGTCTATGATATCTTATGTCTGCTGATGTCCATGTGAGTCCCTACCAGTGTGACCTGCCTTGTGAGGACACAGTCAAGTCTAAGATAACATTACTCATGATCTGGTTAGGGAACGCATCCTGCTACATTATACACAGACTTAACTGATTTGTGTCATCCTTGACACTGAGTAAGTGTGGAATGCGGAAGGCATGCCAACTGGGAACTTGGCTCATACCTAGACAGAAGTGGGGGAAAAGTGACATATTTTGGGCTAAATATGATGAAATCCATTGCCTGTTGACCTCCATTCCATGGGAAATACCAAAGCATAATTATATGGGGCATGAAAACCCCAGTTGATAAAGAGTAATGTCCATTCTAACTTTAAGTAGCTCCATGTTAAAATCCATGCACTCACCTACTATGTAAGCTCACTGGCCGTGTCCGAATACCTGTACTTGCATTCTAAATAGTAGGCATCTTTAACCGTCTAGAGGGAACATTGAATTTTGCATTACTGCTATTAGCCAATAGAAATGCACTGAATAACAACAGATAGTCCCCCAAAACAATCTAAAGGAAGTTTGTTCTGAAATGTCGGTCCTATATCTGAGAGACATAAGAAAGACTTTTATTTTACATGCATTTATCTCCATATATACACACTTCCATTCTTTTTTAAACTAGTACTGGGGACCTTCAGAGGAGTCCCAAGAGGCTTGTGGGGGTCGTAGAGTAAAACAGAGAACACCATTTTGAGAGTCTCATCTGTCAATAGAGGGTTCATAATAGTTTTCAGGCCAAACAGTTCAGACGTTTTCGTGAGAAGACCGATTTTTGGAATGTATCATGGTCTGACAAACACTGCTCTAGTTCTACCTCATTTCACCGCTGATGTGGAAGGGCGATATCAGCAGATGTGGTGGATTGAGAAGCAGACAATGCAACAAAAAAACATCTCTCTAGCTTAAGCAAATGGATTCTTAATGGAGATTTTATGATTTGATTTCCACGGGGTGGGGAGAGAATTGTAGGACAAGGGTTAAACGCAGGTTGACGTTCACTGTCATGAATCTTGCCCTGAAGGCAGAACTGAACAATTTTCACTAGATGGGCCAGCAAAGTCAAAATTGGCTATATAAATTCCTGAAAACAAAAAGGAGCTTTTTTGGTCTTGGTTAGGGTTAAGCTTTAGGGTTAGTAATGTGGTTAAGTTTAAAATCTGATTTTCTGACTTTGCAGAACTGCCTCCAGTGCAAGATGCATGACAATAAATGCCAACCTGCACTTTAAATGCTGGGATGTCATACTTGTTTCGACTTTATCTAATATGAATTCTCTATATGCTATTGAGGAAGAAAGGGAAGGACGGAAGGAAGGAGAGCTGGGAGCCCTTTACCTTTTAGGTGGGAAGTAGAGAGCTGCCACCTCTGGGTCCAGGTTAGACAAGTCATCCAGGTAGATGTCGGAGGGTCCAAGGTGCTGACTGCGTTTACCTGTGTTCACACAGCACAGCAGCAGAGACAGACCACACAATTCAATGTCATGTCAAAACCAACACTCAAATCCTCTTGAAGATATTACTATAATGCGTATACCTGTCAAATCCTCTCAGATCTACAGGATGTGTGCACAGGGTTTAGGGATTGAGACGAGATCGGTTTCTCACCTTTCTTCTTGTCCTGGTGCTCTGCTGAGCTAGACTGCTCCTCCCCCAGAGCCTCAGTGGCTAACAAGTCTGTCACTCCGACACTCTCTGCAGCCTGATTGGTCAGGGAGCCGTCTGTGGCTTTGTCCGTCATTGCAGAGCCGTTCTCTGTCTCCTCCCCTCCCTCGGTGCAGGGCTCAATCCCGCTGTCACCCTCACTCAAGACAACTTCTGTCCCTTGTCCATTGTGTTCTGGAAAGGCACTGTGCTGTTCTGGTTGTGCTCTGCTACCCAGATACTCTGTGGTAATGAGACCTAAGTTGGCTGCACTGGCATAGCTAGTTGTGTTAGCCAAACTAGCCTTGTTAGCTAAAGCTGCTGTGCTGTCGCTAGCTAGCCTGTCTGCGCTGATTGTGCCAGCTTTGCTACCTTTTATGGATGGGATGTGTGTGTCTATACAGTTTTCAACTTGGCTAAAAATGTTGTTAGCTACACATTCAACATTTGCTGTGCTTTTTTCGCTAGCTTGTCTATCAGTGTTGTCTACATTAGCCATGCTAATTGTGTTAGCCAGGGAGTTTCTGGAGTCTTCCAGCTCCGGGTTGGATGGGGACTCCTCGGCTACTTCATCCCCTGCCTGCTGGGTCTCTACTTGTGGCTGCGTTTTTGTTTTTCTAGGCCCTGGGGCTTGAGGCGATTCTATGCTAGCCATCGCTAACGATGCCAATGTTAGCGGTTCTGAGAAGAGCTCTGAGGTGTGGTGATTCGGGGTGGAGTGGGTCATATTGGAGGCTCTCTCCAGGTCTATGCGGGAACTTTCTGTGGGTTGGACCGCTGGTCCGGTCCTGGGCGTGGGCCTGACCACCACCGTCACGCTACTGCTCGGACAAAGCTGGACAAAGCTGACCCCGGGCTCCAGGCCCATGTCGAAGGAGTCCTGCCGCTGGATGGTGCGGAAGTGGGAGCTGTCCGAGCAGTGGATGCCAGCGGAGACATGCTGCACCTCCACCCTCCCTCTCTCCGTTGGACACATCTAGAGGGAGCAGGGAAAACAAAGCAGTGTGGTGATGGAGCTACTGAACAAACTTTTTATGACACCTGTATGTCCAGTTATGTCAATTCTATGTCATGTAGGGATGTGCCTTTCAAGCACGATTCGATTCGCATCTAGATACATGGGCTCTGATACAGTACTGGAACGACTGTACTGTGTGAGTGTGTGGGAGGGGGGGGATCCCCATCACCCACCAATTAACTTGGCATTTTAGCAGCACATTTTCGGGGGCGCTAGTAATATGTCAATATTTATCTGTAGAAATTAGCAATTAATATAGAACAGCTTTGGATTTCACCCCCGTCTTAAAAGCGAATGGTTTTGACCATTTGGGGCGGTAGGTAGCCTATCGGTTCAGAGTGTTGAATCCCATGAGCAGACTTGGTGAAAAAAATCTGTCAATGTGACCTTCAGCAAGGCACTTAACCCTAATTGCTCCTGTCTAAGTCACTCTGGATAAGAGCATCTGCAAATGACAAAAAAAAAATTGAACTTTGAGAGCTGCTCTACTCCGACTCCCGCTCAGACCATAGGCCTACAGTGCAGCTCAAAATAAGTACAGCAGAAATTACAACTTTACCCTGTCCATGTAAAAATGACTATTTAAAGCAAAACTACCTTCATCATTTCCTATGGTGAACCTGGCAATCGAAAAGCCCCAATCAGCAGCGAGTTGTGACCACTCCGGTAGCCTACACACCTCTGTCGGTAAAACGATTTTCTACAGTGTATTTGGTAACAATGACCAAGCAAATAACATTGGTTGTCACCCAACTAACAAAGCCTATAATTTGACATAGCGAAAGCCATTTTACAAACATTTGAATGCTGAAGATGCTAAGAATATTAGATCAGGGAGGCTCTGGTTGGCGTGAGCAGCTGCACTCTGTATGCACAGTTGTTATCAGACTTAGAGATCAATGACTCATACACATTTACATGCGTAGTTAGTTAGGCTACTGAAGGAGAGGACACATCAACTCAGTCACAAAATATTAGATATTTTTGTAGGGGGGGGGGATACAATTATATGAGTAAGAAAAACATTAGTGAAGCGGCGGTTCATGATTTTTGAAATAATTTTCAGACCAATTCATGCCACTTTTGAACCGGGGATGGATGCCCATCAGTGAATTGTTACATCCCTAATGTCATTTTATGTCACCTGTACTCCCTGTTATGACCTCTATGTCCCATTATGACGTGTTATGCTACCCATATGTCCTGTTATGACACCTGTACACCCAGTTATGGCCTCAATATGCTCTGTTATGTTATACCTCAGGAAAGCCACCCCAGTTCCACTGCATCTGAGGCCCTGAAGACTCCGGAGGCTTCACCAGTAGCTCAGAGTCACTCTTGGGGGAGGAAGGACGACTATAGAACACACTGGAAATAGAAGACACAGAGAGAGGCTAATTAATTGAAGGAAAGAGAGAGAGAAACTGTTGAAAAAGAGAGACAGATGGATGGGGGGCAGAAGAAGCTCTCAGAAGGCTCTGACGAAGGTCATGCATACGTTAACTAAGCTAGATAAACAACTGATAGCGGCAAGCGGAGCGTGCAGGATTCTTTTCTTATTTCAACAATAGTTCCAAATAATTCCCACACACCTGCAACAATTAACCTCAGATGTGTGAGTGTTTTTCCTAATTAGAGAGCAGGAGAAAAAAAGACAAGAGGGAAAAAGTGACAGAGAGGGTTCATAAACTGGAGAAAGAGGGGGACAGACAGTAAAAGAGAATGAAAATACAAACTTATTTTAACTGACTACCAGGGGCGGTTTCTAGGACACAGATTAGACTATCCTAGTCCTGGATCAAAAAGCAAACTCATTGGAGAATTTATGCTTAATCTGTGTCCAGGAAACTGCCCCTTAAAGTGCAGGTAAATTGCCTGACCTGTTGTCTGGCCTTAATGTCCAAATGTACTCTTAAATCTCTAATCGGTACAGCCAGAAGAGGAATGGCCACTCAGAGCCTGGTTCCTCTCCAGGTTTTTTCCTTAGTTCGTGCTTTCTAGGGAGTTTAGCGTGGCCACGGTGCTTCTGCCTGCATTGCTTGCTCTTTGGGAGTTTAGGCTGGGTACAACTGCTAATCTAAAAAGGGATTTATAAAATACATTTGATTGATTGATTGTCTGACCTCTCTGAGGGGGACCACTCTCCATCAGAGTGAGGGTGGACGTCCCTGGTCTGCACGGCCACCAACTCTTCCATCGGCTCCTCGGACAGCGAGAAGTACACAGACTTACTGTTAGGGAGACAAATTGTATTTATTTTTTAAAGTCAGCCACAGGGTATCAGAACACTAAAGCTGATCACTCAAAGCCACATACCGGATGCTAAATTTAACAATTAGACCTGGGTTGAATATGTATTCGCCTTCCACCTAACACTCAAGGTATGCCTGATTTAGCTTGGACGGCACAATGAAACCGATAGAATAGTAATTTTCAACCAAAGGAATTAATGTTTTCAAATTGTAGTTGATGGGTTGTTCAACGAAGAGTACATTTTGCATCCCTTTGATATTTTAAGTAGAATTTGTGCACCAATATTTAATTTTAAAAAGCCTGTTATCTTACATTAAGTGCCCTTTATTATAGACCACATGTAAAATTCAATAAATTAGGTTTTTAATATGAATAAAGACTTGCTAAATTGCCAAAAATCTGTCTCTCCTCTAGTTTTTCAGACTTCTAGCAAGATTTTAACCCACTTATCGCCACCATTTGTCCACGTTTTCACCATCATTGTAAGGCCCTACTTACGTTCTGGCTTTGACAATCATTTGTGAAGATTATCATTTATTTCATGTGATTACTTTACTTCGGTCCCTCATTTTAAGGTCAACCCTGATATGTGAACTTAACTCTCTTTTTAATATGGTTAAATTATACCTTTTAAAATTATATTTTCAAAAGAAACATTGAACATGGAATCAAATTATACTGTAAAAGCAGGTCAGCTGGTTGTCATCTTTTTGTCCATATTCTGGTGTTTTGTGGTGGGAAACTGAGCCCGTCGAGCATAACATGTCAACTGTTACCCACAGATAGTAGTGAAGTCGGCTCGGTTTGAATATTCAAAAAGTTTTCGATTATATAAAAGTCCCATGACAGTAGTGACTGCTTATCAATTTTTAACCATCAGTTATTTACATTACTAAAATATTTCAGTTGTTGTGTATATTACATTTGTTTTATTTGTCGTTTACCTTGACTAACCTGTGCCCCCGCACATTTACTCTGTACTGGTATCCCCTGTATATAGCCTCGCTACTGTTACTTTGTTGCCCTTTAATTATTTGTTATTTTTCTATTGTATTTTTTAAACATATTGTTTTGTATTTTTTTTTAAGAGTGGCTACTTTGAAGAATATCAAATGTAAAATATATTTTGATTTGTTTAACACATTTTTGGTTACTGTAGGATTTCATAGTTTTGATGTCTTCACTATTATTCTACAATGTAGAAAATAGTAAAAAAATAAGAAATATCTTGCTGCGTTTTGTAAATGCAGATCTCATTGTAATTTCTGCTCAGACTAATTTTGTGCTTCAGCTGCACTCGGATGAGAATTCACAACTGGGCCTTCTATCAGCAGAGATGTCTAGCTACTTTCTCAGTGTAGCCTACTTTTCTCGGGTAAAATGCCAGACTAATTTCAAGCAAACATTTGGAAATGTAGCTGGCTACATTCTTTCTATGATAAACATTCAAAATATGCATCGTTTTGGCAAAAACATACCTTGCTTTTTCATTGTAAGCTCAATTACTTTTGTGGCTGCTAGCCAAATTGCAAAGGAACTTCTGTTGTCATCTGATGAATGAAGCTATTTCCTGCCAAATGTGTTGCAACAATGTATTTACTGCGAAGGAAAATGATAGTTGCACGCCCCTGATCATTCTATCGAAGCAACAAAAAAAGTGACTTTCAATATAAAATGCAGGTGAAAAAGTTTCAAATGCTGATTTCTGAACTCTAAAACGACACCTGTTACACTACCCAAAATGTACTCTATTCGTGGAACAACCCTGATAGTGACCTGGCGAGCATGGGCGTGCTGGGCTCTTCTTTGGAGGGGCTCTCCTGTTCTCCTGACTGCTCCCTCTCTCTCTCTCTTTCCCTCTCGTCGGACGAGGAGCTACCATCTTCTCTTAGGTGGGAGTCGGAGCGTATGCGTACTCGCCGCCTCTTTTTCCTTCGTGTGCTTCCGGAACTGGGGAGCCCCTCTAAGGTTTCCTCAGCCACCTCCAGCAGCTCTATGTGGATGGGCGACGTGCAGAGGTGGGCTGGCACTCTGGACTGGTTGGTGTGGGGGGGGGGGGGGGAATGCATATTTCAAACTAAGGTAAAGAAAGGTACTTGCTAGGCTACACATACAGTGCATTGGGAAAGTATTCAGACCCCTTGACTTTTTCCACATTGTTACGTTACAGCCTTATTCTAAAATTAATCAAAGTTATTCCTCATCATAAAAAAACAGAAATACCTTATTTACATACGTATTGAGACCCTTTGCTATGAAACTCAAATTGAGCTTAGATGTTTCTACAACTTGATTGGAGTCCACCTGTGGTCAATTCAATTGATTGCCTTTACAAATCATGTCCACACACCTGTCTATATAAGATCCCAGTTGACAGTGAATGTCAGAGCAAAAACCAAGCCATGAGGTCCAATGAATTGTCCGTAGAGCGCCGAGACAGGATTGTGTCGGGGCACAGATCTGGAGAAGGTTACCAAAAACACAGCAGCATTGAAGGTCCCCAAAAACACAGTGGCCTCCATCCTTATTAAATGGAAGAAGTTTGGCACCACCAAACTGAGCAATCGGGGGAGAAGGGCCTTGGTCAGGGAGGTGACTGACAGAGCTCCAGAGTTCCTCTGTGGGGAGGGGAAAAACTTCCAGCAGGACAATCATCTCTGCAGTACTCCACCAATCAGGCCTTTATGGTAGATTGGCCAGACGGAAGCCACTCCTCAGTAAAAGGCACATGACAGCCCGCTTGGAGTTTACCAAAAGAAAACTAAAGACTCTTAGACCATGAGAAACAAGATTCTCTGGTCTGATGAAACCAAGATTGAACTATTTGGCCTGAATGCCAAGTATCACATCTGGAGAAAACCTGGCACCATCCCTACGGTGAAGCATGGTGATGGCAGCATCATGCTGTGGGGACGTTTTTTACCAGCAGGGACTGGGAGACTAGTCAGGATCGAGGAAAAAATGAACAGAGCAAAGTACAGAGAGATCGTTGATGAAAACCTGTTGCTGAGCACTCAGGACCTCAGACTGGAGCAAAGTTTCACCTTCCAACAGGACAACGACCCTAAGCACACAGTCAAGACAATGCAGGAGTGGTTTCAGGACAAGTCTCTGAATGTCCTTTAGTGGCCCAGCCAGAGCCTGGACTTGAACCCGATAGAACATCTCTGGAGAGAACTGAAAATAGCTGTGCAACGACGCTCCCCATCCAACCTGACAGAGCTTGAGAGGATCTGCAGAGAAGAATGGAAAAAACTCCCCAAATACAGGCGTGCCAGGCTTGTAGCGTCATACCCAAGAAGACTCAAGGCTGTAATCGCTGCCAAAGGTGCTACAACAAAGTACTGAGTAAAGGGTCTGAATACTTATGTAAAATGTGATAATTCAGTTTTATATTTGTAATAAATTAGCTAAAATTTATAAAAACATGCTTTTGCTTTGTCATTGTGAGGTATTGTGTGTAGATTGATGAAGGGGGGGGATAAAAATTCTGCCAATTTAGAATACGGCTGTAACGTAACAAAATATGGAAAAATTCAAGGGGTCTGAATACTTTCCGAATGCACTGTACAGCATCAATAAGCTACAGAAGAAACTAAATAGGTTACATCATGTCACCTTCCCTATTAGCTCAACACAACTATAAAGAGAGGTTCAACTCCATGACTGAACAAACCTATAGGATCAGATAGTCAAAATAAAATGTTTAAAAACATACCTCACAATCCTCATTTTCCTCCACAAAAAAAGCTTCTCCATTGTCCCCCAGTTTCATTTGCAGGTGAACTTGCTCCCCATTGATCTCTATGTCCACCTGCAACACACGGTCACAGGCAGTGTGTGTGTGAGAGGCTATCCGCGTATATACAGTACATGCACCCTCCATTTGTAGACAACACCACACACTCCAATCTTCTTCTTCTTCATACTCACCACTTTCTCCTTGGAGCGCAGCACACCGAGCTTGCCAAAGCGCACATGGAACGGAGAGCACTGGAGGCTGCCGTCGGGCTGACGCACCACGATAACGTCGATGGCCCCCGTGAGCGTGGCTGGGTTCAGGCCCCGGTATAGTTCTTTGACCGTCACAAACACAGTCTCCGCCAGCTGCCCCACATAGTTCATGGTCTGGGACTGGAGGGGAGAGAGCAGGTCAAGGGGTAATTCTTGTCCTATGTTTACACAATTCTTTACCAATCTTATTGATTTGAGAAATATAATATACCCTAGTATCATCCAAGTTTGTTGGCAAAGCAGAATATATACATACACTGAAAGTACAAAACATTAAAAATACCTGGTCTTTCCATGACAGACTAACCAGGTGAAAGCTATGATCCCTTATTGACGTCACTTGTTAAATCCACTTCAAAAATCAGTTTAGATGAAGGGGAGGAGATGAGTTAAAGAAGGATTTTTAAGCCATGGATTGTCCATGTGTGCTATTCAGAGGGTGAATGGACAAATCAGAACATGTAAGTGCCTTTGAATGGGGTATGGTAGTAGGTGCCAGGCGCACCGGTTGTGTGTCAAGAACTGCAATGCTGCTGGGTTTTTCCTTCTGAACAATTCCCATGTGTATCAAGAATTGTCCACCAACCAAAGGACATCTAGCCAACTTGACCCAACTGTGGGAAGCATTGGAGTCAACATGGGGCCAGCATCCCTGTGTAACACTTGACACCTTGCCCGATGAATTGAGGCTGTTCTGAGGGCAAAAGGAGCTCAATATTAGGAAGGTGTTCCTAATGTTTTGTGTACCAGGATCAAGTCCACTGTCAAATCTTTTGTCATGCTAAACCAAGATGCCAATAGGCTAGCCTAAGTGTTTCGAACAAGCTTTATTGACCTTTGGAATGAATGTGTCAAAAAAGAAAAAGGTTAAAGATACGCTGCTCTGATGAAGATCAAGGTTCAGCACTGCAGAACACACAACAATCTAGTGATGTGATTTAATTGAACTACTCATGATGAATCAACACACCTTATATAGAGTTCCTATTCATTGGGTCAAATATGATGGATCCCTCTTTATTCAAAGGGGATAGCTGCACTTGCTACATCCATTTTTAGACACTTAAATGTATTATATATTTGCCCATTGAAATCAGTGGTTGGTTGACACTTTCTTATTGTTTGAACTGCAGATTAACGCTAACTATTTTGTTACTAAGACAGGTCTGAGGTTATGACAATGTAACAGGCTCTAGGCCTAACAAATCAATACATTTAGAGATAGTGGTACTCTGCTTAGACCTATTACCTGAAATGCTATGTTTAAACAGCTTAGGCTAAATAGGGCTACTTAGAAATTACGTCAATTTGTTCTGATTTAGAAATGTTGAGATTAGTCTAAATCAATTCATTCTGACAACATCTAGGCCTATCCGAATTTCATTTTGAATTGTTTCAAAGTCAAATCTATACCAGACTGACTACAGTAATAGTGTAGAGCGGGGATCATAAACTAGATTCAGCCATGAGCCGATTGATTCTTGAGCAGATAGGTCAGGGGGGCGGAACATAATTACAAATAAATTGTAGACTGCAAAATCTGATTGATCAGAACTGTTCAATGAGAATTACTCAGTGATTTGCATATAAGTTTAGAAGAATCCCCACAAAACTAAATAACAAAAACTATCAAAACAGGGAGACCGAGGCAATCAGGCTGTTCTAGCTTCATTCTGATGATCAACAGTTATCAGGCTAGCCTATTAGAATGAAGGCCTCGAAGAAAGAGAACATTTAGAAGGCTAAAGGCGTCAGTATGCTTCAGTTCGGAACCGAACAAGTGTGTTCGTATACTCCCTTAAAAGACCTTTGCATGAAAAACAAGAAAAAGTGGCAAGAGTACCGTTTGTCCATTTTGAGATGCCGTAGGCAGTGTACACTTCCTCAAAAGTCCAAATTAATCTAAGTTAACTCAAGGAATCTCTCATTAGTTTTGATGTTTTTTCTGAGAACATCTTAGTCGTACAATTTTACATCTAAGATGTTAGATCTAAGATGTTTGGTGCAGTATTTCTCAATGAAAAGATTTGCACGAAAACGAGTTGTCTCTTGTTGAAGGACAACAAATATTTAATTGAGAATCCCCACTGTTATCCAATCACTGTAGCCTAATGTATCACAAAAATCATCAACCGCAACTAGAAAAGCCTGAAATAGCAAAGAGAAGAACACAATCACACCTGCTGCTGATCCGTTCAAGCGTTAGACAAAGCGTGCGATTCCTACATGTCCTGATGTGTCAGACAGGCTACAACATGCTTCTTAGCCACGGCATGCATCATAGCCATGGAGAACCATTCATTCAGATTAGCCTAAGTGGTAGAGATAATTCAAAGGCAAACAAGCCCAGAGGCAAAAAAATAAAGACTCATCCCATCTGTTAAAATGTGTGTACCTCTGACATATGTGCTACCAGCATGCCCCTGATGTGGAGCAAATAATGTCATGTGATGGCCATGACCTGTAAAACAGGTGTAGGTGGAATTTGCCATGGTCACGTGATCTAATAGCATCAAATTTGATGCCAAAATCCTCACTCCCTCAATAGTGAGTTTATTAATTTATGGGATGGGTCAGATTTCAAACAAGGCATTATTTGGACAAAAACTGTGACATGCCTAACTGGAGGAGAACGTCAGATGTCGTGAACAGAATTTACCTTGAGGCAGGCAGCCCAATTCTGATTAGTTTGCCCATTGTTGGCAAAATATCTAATCTGATTTGTGAAAAGACCAATTTGTGGGGAAAAATATCAGAATTGGGCTGCCTGTGTGAATGCATCCATAATATTCCAATAATAAATGTGACATTGTGGCTGTGGTAACTAGCTATAGTAACTAGTCAGACAAACAAACTGCGCTTCCAAATTATGATTAATTTATTAATTTTATAATGATGAACATCCAGACACTTAGCCTGGCAGTCTGCATGTTTAAAACAAATTACATTCGGTAACTATCTATCGTTTTCAAACCAGTTGCGTAGTTAAAAGCAGTTGGTGGTGGGCTACCAGCTAGCCAGCCATTTTAGCTAACTTAGATAGTTGTCAGGGAATTCATATTCTGGATAACAACAGGATCGACCCAGCCAGCCAGCGACGCGGCTGGCTGAAATAGCAACTATTAGGTTCACTTTACAAAACAAAACTTTATAACATATCAACGTTCTATTGACATTTTTGAACTCTTAAACAACGCTAAAGTAACGATTCTGTTGATTTTATCTTACCTGGCAGACGGAGTTTCAGAAAAAAATATTAGGTGACTTCCTACTTCAAGCGCTGCGCACACGATTCTATGAATGGAAGAAGACGCAAGTCAATCATTCGAATAACCAATTAAAATATATGGGGAAAAAGCAAAGAACACGCCTCTGGTTTGTTTTGCACCCAGAGCTACGTATTTAGACGTAAAGGGTTCATCTGGGGCAAACGCAATAAACATGCCGTAGTTTAATAAACTGTATTAAACTACGGCATCAATAGTCTTTATTTACACTTGTAAATGAAAGCAATTCTTATTGAACTGAGGATATAAAGGTTAAATAAAACATATATTATCGAATGCTGGTTGGGGAGTAACGGATTACATGTAATTCCTTACATGTAAGGGATTACAAAAAACTGTAATCCGTTACGTTAACAGAAAAAAATATTGTTATCAGATTACAGATACTTTTGAAAAACTAGATGATTACTTTGAAATTCAGAAAATATGTTTGTGAAAAAAATCTTTGACAATTCTTTATTTTCTCAATGACATTCAAATCAGCATAGAAAAAGGGGAGAGGTAGAGACAGAGGTGCATTTCCTACTACACTGTGACAAATACTCAGACCTAAGAGCATATTTCTTTCCCAAAATTATAACTCAATACAAAAAGAATTTGAATCTATAAAAGATGAAGAAAAAATCAAATATTTATTGGGTGAAAAGCCAAAATGTGCAGTTTTGGCAGCCAAATATGTGTCCTCCTGCCACAACCTGAGGGACAGCCAGTGAAAAATGCAAAGTAATGTTGACAATATTTCCCATTTGTTTTGTCTTTCATACCAGGTCATATGTCTTCTCAAGTCATATTGACACTGGTCTACTACCGTTGATTTAATGTATTGTTGTTCTGAATAATATTGTTGTTGTAGTTGCTGTTAATGGTAATCCCATGTCCACTACTACTATTATTATTACTGTTGGTCCCACCATTTATTTATATATAAATATATATATATACATTGTATATATATACATATATATTTTATTTTTATTTTTCGATATGTATACTTTGACAATGTAAGTAATAATGAACTTGCCATGTCAATAAAGTCAATTGAATTGAATTGAATTGAATTGAAAAAGGCACAAATTTAAGTTTGTTCCACCTGAGCAAATCTGACCACAAATCAAAGTCCACTATAATAACACACCACGGATCGCGGAAAATAGCAGGAATAGGTTTTTGTAAGCTAGTCCAAGCAATGTCTTCCAATGGTGCGACTGCTGTCGGCATCCAAAGATTAACCAAATTGAATAAATGCTTGGAGGTCAGGATGACAGCATTGGTGTCGTCTACGGCGATAAGGATGTCACTTATTATTGTGCTGTACATATTGTGGTTGTTGTGGATGGCTGTTCACAAATCTAAATGTGTATTTGAACCCAATAATGGTTCAATTTAAGAAGTTGTAGCTGCCTATCAATCATTGTTTTTGAAACCAGTGGACAGCCAATGAAAAATGCGCAGCATAGTGCGGATCCAAATCTATGGAATAAAAACGGGGCTTTTATTGCTCAATCAAATTCATACGGATAAAAACAAAATCCATATGCCTAATGGACACATGCTCAAACGTGCACACTTTTGATAGACTTAAAGGGCCAATCTGTAGTTGCTACATCAATTTTTGGACAAAAATATGATATATACCCTACTATTCAAAAGTTTGGGGTCACTTAGAAATGTTCTTGTTTTTGAAAGAAAATCATTTTTTTTGTCCATTACAATAACATCAAATTGATCAGAATTACAGTGTAGATATTAATGTTGTAAATTACTATTGTAGCTGGAAATGGCAGATTTATTTATGGAATATCTACATAGGCATACAGAGGCCCATTATCAGCAACCATCACTCATGTGTTCCAATGGCACGTTGTGTTAGCTCATCCAAGTTTATCATTTTAAAAGGCTAATTGATCATTAGAAAACCCTTTTGCAATTATGTTAGCACAGCTGAAAACTGTTGTCCTAATTAAAGAAGCAATAAAACTGGCCTTTGGACTAGTTGAGTATCTGGAGCATCAGCATTTGTGGGTTCGATTACATGCTCAAAATTGACAGAAACAAATAACTTTCTTCTGAAACTCATCAGTCTATTCTTGTTCTGAGAAACAAAGGCTATTCCATGCAACAAAAAAATGCCAAGAAACGGAAGATCTCGTACAACGCTGTGTACTACTCCCTTCACAGAACAGCGCAAACTGTCTCTAACCAGAATAGAAAGAGGAGTGGGAGGCCCCGGTGCACAACTGAGCAAGAGGACAAGTACATTAGAGTGTCTAGTTTGAGAAACAGACGCCTCACAAGTCCTCAACTGTCAAGTTCATTAAATAGTACCCGCAAAACACCAGTCTCAACGTCAACAGTGAAAAGGCGAATCCGGGATGCTGGCCTTCTAGGCAAAGTTGCAAATTAAAAGCCATATCTGAGACTGGCCAATTAAAAATAAATGATTAAAATGGGCAAAAGAACACAGACACTGGACAGAAGAAGATTGTGGAAAAAAGTGTTAAGGACAGACGAATCTAAGTTTGAGGTGTTCGGATCACAAAGAACAACATTTGTGAGACGCAGAAAAAATGTAAAGATGCTGGAGGAGTGCTTGACGCCATTTGTCAAGCATGGTCTGGGGGTGCATTGGTGGTGGTAAAGTGGGAGATTTGTACAGGGTCAAAGGGATCTTGAAGAGGAAGGGTATCACTCCATTTTGCAATGCCATACCCTGTGGACGGCGTTTAATTGGAACCAATTTCCTCCTACAACAGGACAATGACCCAAAGCACAGCTCCAAACTATGCAAGAACTATTTAGGGAAGAAGCAGTCAGCTGGTATTCTGTCTATAATGGAGTGGCCAGCACTGTCACAGGATCTCAACCCTATTGAGCTGTTGTGGGAGCAGCTTGATCGTATGGTACATAAGAAGTGCCCATCAAGCCAATCCAACTTGTGGGAGGTGCTTCAGGAAGCATGGAGTCAAATCTCTTCAGATTACTTCAACAAATTGACAACTAGAATGCCAAAGGTCTGCAAGGCTGTAATTGCTGTAAATGGAGGATTCTTTGATGAAAACAAAGTTTGAAGGACACAATTATTAATTCTATTAAAAATCATTATTTATAACCTTGTCACTATTTTCTATTCATTTTGAAACTCATTTCATGTATGTTTTCATGGAAACAAGGACATTTCTAAGTGAACCCAAACTTTTGAACGGTAATATAAATATATGTCTTCATTGATTCTTGAAGAATATAACTTAAATGTTTAATGAGCTTAGTTCAACTGTCACACTCATGAGAACCAAAAATATAAGCTTGTTTTATTCCAATGTTTGTAAACATTGTGAATGTAAACAAACACTGAATAGCCTCATAACATGGTTAAAACAAAACAAAAATATATATCATCGATGGTCAGTCCTTGCATCCATACCTCTGTCTATTAATCTGAGAGTGGTCACATTTCTCCAGGCCCATCCCTCAGCTTTTTACCAAAAGAGGCAGGGCAACTGTTTTGTTATTGTTTTATCTGTGGATTTGCCCTTTAAAACAGCTGCATATTATCAAGTGTCACCAACAAAAAGGTAAACAATAGGTCTATAGCAAATGCAGCATATGGCATTCATTTTTCACATGCAAATAGCCCTTTTCAGTAGTGCTCAAAGCATGCCATTCCACGAGTGCAGCATTTTTCAACTGGAATCAATCAGTCCTCCATGACAACAAAATCATAAACAACAGTAGGGCTGGTTAATATGTCCTTAGTTTTGGGGTCATGCTCAGGTAAAACAATTTGGCTAATCTATACTTGAAGATAGCAGATCAAGGGGCATCACATTTATTGGAATGACTGGAATTCTGTTAGACTTTGGTTTTTAATGTAAAGATATACTTTAATCATATTATTATATGTAGTAGAAAGCGACGGGTTAGAAGAAGCCTACATAACCAACCCATAAAGTAAAATGTATCATCCATATATAGCCAGCTATGTAAACTTTAACATTGATTTATCCTGCAATAGATGTCGTTCAATTGGTAACATGCATTTGTCTTCTTCTAATGCCTCTTAAGGGGAAAGTCACCTAAAATAAATGGAATGTAATCAGATTACGTTACTGAGTTTGGGTAATCCAAAAGTTACGTTACTGATTACAATTTTGATTGAATGTTTAATAATGCAAAAACACAGTGTTGGAGAAAAAAGGAAAAGTACAATATGTGCCATGTAAAAAGGCTAACGTTTAAGATCCTTGCTCAGAACATGAGAACATATGATAGCTGGATGGTGCAAAGCTGTCATCAAGGCAAAGGGTGGATACTTTGAAGAATCTCAAATGTAAAATATTTTTTATTTGTTTGACACATTTTTGGTTACAACATAACTCCATGTGTTATTTCATAGTTTTGCTGTCTTCACTATTATTCTACAATGTAGAAACGAATAAAAATAAAGAAAAACCCTGGAATGGTAGGCGTGTCAACTTTTGACTGATACTGTTTATATTATGGACTCTGACATTGCTCAATCTGATATTTCTTAATTCTTTCTATTAACATTTTTGGATTATGTGTTTATTGTTTTGTATTGCAAGGTATTATTACTGCACTGTTGGAGCTACAAACACAAACATGTCGCTGCACCTGCGATAGCATCTGCAGATATGTGTATGCCAATACAATTGTATTTTATTTGGCAGAAAATATAATTTATGAATGATGGGATCGATTAATTAATAAGATGAAAAATTATATAACAGATCAGAATTGTCACACAATTCGTTGACGTCACAATTATAGTACTGTATTGTTTATGTCAGGGTTTCCCCAACTGGGTCGGGTGCACGCTTTGGTTGTTGCCCTAGCACTACACAGCTGATTCAAATAATCAAGTAATCATCAAGCTTTGATCATTTGAATCAGCTGTGTAGTGTTTGGGTAAAAACCAAAACGTTGGCGTCCCGAGGACAGAGTTTGGGAAACAGTAGTCTGTGTTAGAATCAGAAAACGATCATTATTATTGTAGATTATTTAAAAAAACTCTAACTTTCTCTGGCCACCAGACGGCATCCTTTTCTTGTTTACAGGCCAGGGTATGCAATGGACTCCAGTATACTCTGCACACAGTAGTAGCATAGGCAATATAAAGCAAAGCATAGGAGTTTCATAGGAGCATCATTCCAGGCAGACATTTATACCCATTGCATGTAAACAAATCAAATGTGTATTTGTCACCTGCACAGGATACAGCAGGTGTGAACAGTACAGTGAAATGCTTACTTGCAAGCTCAATACACACATACATTATTTATTTGTACATATGAACTACCAGTTATTCTGCAAATGTAAAATGTGGTCAAAGCAAAACTCTTATTGCAAATCTATATTGATAAAAAACACAATTTCCATAAACACATCATTTGCATAGGTCCACTGAAAGAGATAACCTGAAAAGTCATTGACAAACCCTTCATAAACTTTAAATTTACATCCATAATACACTATTTTATACTTCTCTTAAAGATGTCCTCCAGCCATTTTTTTACTTCTCCTGTTGAAAAGCAATATCCCAAGTATTAGTACAGTAAAGTACACACACTAAAGCAAAATAGTGTTTTTTAGACAACTGCAAACTTCCAAGGAGTAGGGCATTCAAGGAGTTGGTCTAATGGTCAAATGTGAAGTCATCAGCCTTCCCCCTTGGTTGAGGAACAATAGAGGAGGATGGAGAATAAAGAGGAAGCCCCCCCCCCCCCCCGACCTAGACCACCTATTAGATTTGCCATTTGTTAAGTAAATCAGGTGTTAAAAGGTGAAAAGTAAAGGACATTGACCAAATTATGTTAACACAACTACTGTGTAGTTACAAAAAGTGCATCTGTGCAACTCAAATGACCAGATATTTTGTTTCTTGGTAGGTATTTGCAAGAACAATAACACAATATAAATGTGTAATTTCATTGGAACAGCACAACAGTTTTTCTCAATATGGCAGAGAACAGTACCACAGAAGAACTGATGCTACTGTACAGCAATGACATGATAAAAGGTGTTCCCTAGAGATCCAGACAGTAGCTTGGCCAGACAAACTGCCTTATTAAGGAGTCCCCCAGGCAGCTTTTCAAACAACTGGGAGCTTCAGAACACCAGAGAACACGGCTCCTATCATCTTCTCCCTCCCTCCCAGATGTAAAACCAGAAACCATAGACAGCTCGTCCGCACAGCGGCCCTTTAGCTTTTTCTCTAAATAAGGCAGCTTATCAGAGTTCCTGTCATTTCAGCCACATTCCCATTGCCAACCTTGGCTCCGCTGTGGCAGTGGGGAGCTGCAGGCCTGCACATTCTTTTCCCTTGTATGGGTAAATGCCTGAGCAGGGCTGGCTCTGTTTGGGACAGCCGGGCAAGGCGATTGGCCAATGGAGGAGTGGGATGGGCCGGTTGAAGACTTTCTTTAAACAAACTTTTCAGTGGGGCTGCCTGCTTCCCTTCCAACTAAGCACTGAGACCCAGACAGAAGGCCTTAGAGAACTCCCTAAAACAACTACAATTCACCTGAAGCCAAGGTGAGATGTATATATATATTTTTTTTAAATTTTCCTTAATGTTTATCTTATAGGGATTTTATGTTGGTATCAGATATGGCACTTTTAAAGCATTAGTCAGAATTGTATGGGAAACTGTCAACATTGGTAAAAGCGGCATTAAAGGTGAGGGCTGGATAGGGTTTCTGAGTTCTTCTTGCATGTCTAAAGCGACCAGTCACAGGTCTAGGGTCATCTGGTGTAGCTTCTCATTACGGTGGTGCTCTGTAGCCCAAACAACTGTGTTGTGGAATTAAGATTTGACCAGTTGTCACCACTCTGTGACCTGTATAGAACTTTCTAAACTCTAGAACAGGGGTATTCAACTCTTACTCTACGAGGTCAGGAGCCTGCTGGTTTTCTGTTCTACCTAATAATTAATTGCACACACCTGGTGTCCCAGGCCTGAATCAGTCCATGATTAGAGGGGAACAATGAAAAAACGCAATGGAACTGCCTTCAAGGTCCAGAGTTGAGTTTGAGGGCTCTAGAGCCTCACTTCTAATCTAGAGCCTTATGTTTATCTGTTTTTAGACAACGAGAGATTGGTTTGGTCTGTTGAAGTATGTCACATTTAGGAACTTCCCCAGTGCTGACCCCTCAGAAGTAGTAGTGGTGTCCGTGATGTCGTTAGGTGGTTAGGTCAAGACAGTGATTGACATAACTGTGAGTGTGTGTGTCTGGTCAGTGGGGCCCTGACCGCAGAGATGAGGTGTGGTTGGTACACTGATAAACACACAGTACATCCAAGAGAATAACAAACCAATGATGATCTTGAAATGTTTTCTAAACCTAATCGGTGAGTCAGCCAGTCGAGAAACCTGAGGAATTCAATTGGTTGCAGAAGCAGTGAAGTAATAAGGGCCTAGAAAATAATTCTAGAGTGAAGTTGGGGGAAACAGATTTCCAAGGTGGCTTCAGACTAAAGATCTAGTTAGTTAGAATGAGATGAGGGTTTGAACAAGTCTAATTGATACGTTTTAAATGGTTGTGCAAGGTGTGCTTACAATGACATAGGGATCTAGTCATCTCTCTACAAGAATGTGAAATATTACAGGAAATCATGCAACTCAACCCTGAGAAATTCCCTTCTAACATTCTCATTTTTGAACAGCTCCCTAGTCATGGTGATTTGTTATAAACACATGGAAAAGAGAAGGACTGAGAACTTCTGAGAAGAAACATTTGCCCCAGGCCCAAATCCTAATCTTAAAATTCCTTCATCCTTTGAAATGAAGCTGGACAATGAGCAAGCAGTTCGCCAGTGAAAACTCCCTTACATCTCTGTTACCTCCAATAGCAAGCGGAGACACACTGAGTGAGAGAGACTTGTCGTTTGCCTAACATTTGACTAGGTTATATCACTGGACAACTGGGTCTTATTCAGTAGGGATGAAATAGTAGAAAACATTTTGGTACCAACTGACATTGCCCCAATGAGAACGCTTTGACGTTTAAAAACGTTCTCCAATTTTGTGCCTGCTGAACACGGCCATGATTTTGTGATCTACCTCTATCACACTCATGCAAATACACACGTCGTTCCCATCTATGCTCAAATAAGGCTTGCTAAATGATAAGGTAGCCTGCTTTATATCTTGGTTACCAGTGTTTATATCTCCTGTACCACATGCCAGTGGAGAGAGAGTATATTTTGTTTCTCTGTCAGTCATCCAACATGAGGAAGAGATTTTGTGTGGAGAGCTTCCCTGAGTCTAAGCGAATCATTGATATGAATAACATGCTTCAGTGGCTCTCAATGCATTATGTCATAGTCTGGCAGTCAATGAACTCATTATACCTCTAAATGACTCAACCTTAATGACATGTTACTTCCTGTATGGTATTGGCTCTCGCTCAGTCTGTATTCTGATGTGCCACCACCCAGCAGCACTATCACCGCCTGTGCACACATCGTCAATGACGCACACTGAGTGACGGGTATAAGTTTGGCCCGTTCTCCAGGATACCAGGTGCCATCTTGTGACATCTTCACACTGTTCACTGCAGATGACAGTTAGCAGTGGCACCACCTGAATCTTTAGTGCGGAGAGAAAGTGTAATTTGGAGTTCGATGGCATCTGGCACCAATGCAGAGACTGAAAATTGAATAATTGAGACTAAGTAATAACCAATTTTCTGGCACCAAGTGAAGTCCCTAGCCTTACCTAGACAATTTATGTACAATTGTTGCTCATGTATGATCATATTCAATGCATATCGCAATCACGCTGATGAGGGTTGACATGTAGGCCTAACTAAATCAGCACTGTCCGGCTTTTGCATATTTTACATATTTTGCTTTTGCATATCTTGTGCCATGATAAATTAAGAGCATTTTTCTTTATTCAATCTTTTTTGGTGGGGACATTTCCCGTGGGAGAGATGAGAACCATCCTCTTCCTCAATACAACAGCCTACTTTGGGGAGTCGTATCTTTCATCCAACCGTAACCATCCATGTCCTATTTTACACGCCTTAGGCCCATCCAACCACCATCATGTCCAGCAAACGTGCAAAGGGGAAGACCACCAAGAAGCGCCCCCAGAGGGCCACGTCCAACGTGTTCGCCATGTTCGACCAGTCTCAGATCCAGGAGTTCAAGGAGGCCTTCAACATGATCGACCAGAACCGAGACGGCTTCATCGACAAGGAGGATCTTCATGACATGCTGGCCTCACTGGGTAAGACATAGGAACCTGTTGTTAGTGGGTTGACTATATTCTATATACAAGACCTAACCAGCGTATACTCACCAATTCTAGACTGAAACATCCTCCCCAAAAACAACCTTATAGATGTATAGCAACGGAACGTTTCCCAGCTAAATACCAGTACTGTCAAATAGAGAGCTAACAATAAGCATGCAGACAGGTAATAAACGTCCAACCGGGCACATGAGTAAATTTAACGTTGGTTCAACAGACGTCGAAACGACATTCATTTAACAAGTACAGTGAGGGAAAAAAGTATTTGATCCCCTGCTGATTTTATACGTTTGCCCACTGACAAAGAAATGATCAGTCTATAATTTTAATGGTAGGTTTATTTGAACAGTGAGAGACAGAATAACAACAGAAAAATCCAGAAAAACGCATGTCAAAAATGTTATAAATTGATTTGCATTTTAATGAGGGAAATAAGTATTTGACCCCTCTGCAAAACATGACTTAGTACCTGGTGGCAAAACCCTTGTTGGCAATCACAGAGGTCAGACGTTTCTTGTAGTTGGCCACCAGGTTTGCACACATCTCAGGAGGGATTTTGTCCCACTCCTCTTTGCAGATCTTCTCCAAGTCATTAAGGTTTCGAGGCTGACGTTTGGCAACTCGAACCTTCAGCTCCCTCCAAAGACTTTCTATGGGATTAAGGTTTGGAGACTGGCTAGGCCACTCCAGGACCTTAATGTGCTTCTTCTTGAGCCACTCCTTTCTTGCCTTGACCGTGTGTTTTGGGTCATTGTCAAGCTGGAATACCCATCCACAACCCATTTTCAATGCCCTGGCTGAGGGAAGGAGGTTCTCACCCAAGATTTGACAGTACATGGCCTCGTCCATCGTCCCTTTGATGCGGTGAAGTTGTCCCGTCCCCTTAGCAGAAAAACACCCCCAAAGCATAATGTTTCCACCTAAATGTTTGATGGTGGGGATGGTGTTCTTGAGGTCATAGGCAGCATTCCTCCTCCTCCAAACACGTTGAGTTGATGCCAAAGAGCTCCATTTCGGTCTCATCTGACCACAACACGTTCACCCAGTTGTCCTCTGAATCATTCAGATGTTCATTGGCAAACTTCAGACAGGCATGTATATGTGCTTTCTTGAGCAGGGGGACCTTGCGGGCGCTGCAGGATTTCAGTCCTTCACGGGGTAGTGTTACCAATTGTTTTCTTGGTGACTATGGTTCCAGCTGCCTTGAGATCATTGACAAGATCCTCCCAGATTATTGACAAGATCCTCCCGTGTAGTTCTGGACTGATTCATCACCGTTCTCATGATCATAGCAACTCCACGGGGTGAGATCTTGCATGGAGCCCCAGGCCGAGGGAGATTGACAGTTATTTGTGTTTCTTCCATTTGCAAATAATCGCACCAACTGTTGTCCCCTTCTCACCAAGCTGCTTGGCGATGGTCTTGTAGCCCATTCCAGCCTTGTGTAGGTCTACAATCTTGTCCCTGACATCCTTGGAGAGCTCTTTGGTCTTGGCCATGGTGAAGAGTTTGGAATCTGATTGATTGATTGCTTCTGTGGACAGGTGTCTTTTATACAGCTAACAAGCTGAGATTAGGAGCACTCCCTTTAAGAGTGTGCTCCTAATCTCAGTTTGTTACCTGTATAAAAGACACCTGGGAGCCAGAAATCGTTCTGATTGAGAGGGGGTCAAATACTTATTTCCCTCATTAAAATGCAAATCAATTTATAACATTTTTGACATGCGTTTTTCTGGATTTTTTTGTTGTTATTCTGTCTCTCACTGTTCAAATAAACCTACCATTAAAATTATAGACTGATCATTTCTTTGTCAGTGGGCAAACGTACAAAATCAGCAGGGGATCAAATACTTTTTTCCCTCACTGTATGTCCCCATGGGGATTGAACCATAATATATATCTTTACTCAATGTCTACCTTTGAACAGAATTCATATTTTACCACTTAATGTTGACTATGGTGTGAGTGTTCTGTTGTGGTCCCCAGGTAAGAACCCGTCAGATGAGTACCTGGAGGGGATGATGGCGGAGGCGCCGGGGCCCATCAACTTCACCATGTTTCTCACTATGTTCGGAGAGCGTCTCAACGGCACCGACCCCGAGGACGTCATCCGCAACGCCTTTGCCTGCTTCGACGAGGAGGGCTCTGGTGAGACACACAAGTGCACGCACACTCACAAACACTCTCCAATGTCAACCACTAGCATCCACCTTCACAGTAATGTCAAACACTTAAAAGGAAAAAAAACAGACATCTTATCCTCGATTCTTCTCAGCCTCTCTTCTTACCTCCTTCTCAACCGTATTGGAGAAGGTTCAAGGTCCCCCCACTTGGACCTTCTTCTCCAATGTTTAGAGAAGGAGAGCGGATGAGAAGAATCGAGGAAAGATAATTGAGAAAGAGCCAGACAATGACCCGCCTCACTCTCCCGTTTGTAGGAGTGATCCACGAGGACCACCTGCGAGAGTTATTGACCACAATGGGTGACCGCTTCACTGATGAGGAAGTGGACGAGCTGTTCCGTGAGGCTCCCATCGACAAGAAGGGCAACTTCAACTACGCAGAGTTCACCCGCATCCTCAAACACGGTGCTAAGGACAAGGATGACATGTAGGGAGAGAACTGCTTTGCGGCCCGCACACAGTGCTTTTTAGATGGAATGGACTTCTCTTTTATAGTCAATGGTGATTATCCATTGAAGAGGAGTGTATCTCAGCTAAGTGCATCTCAATAAGTCTGTAGTGGCTTCCTCTGTATCCTTTCTGAAATTCCCAGTGATCTGAATATTGCTTTACTCTAATCCATTCCAGGAAAGGTGAAAGGAAGCAATATTAGACTCTTGAGATGCAATAAACACCCCCCCCCCCAAAAAAAAAAAGCATTCAGCACTAGATACCAGCCAAGTACCTCTTCTTGCCTCTCACACCAGCACCGCCTCTGTAAGAAACTGCACCTTCTATCCAGGAGCTGTGTTGGAAAACCACATTGTATTGGACTCTCTTCTATTCTATTAATGTAATGTTTTTGACGGGTTGTATGGTACCTTCATTGCTTAAATGCTTATCATTCCACCCTTCTTTCGTTGGACATGTTTCCCAGTGCTAGTCATATCTTGTCATCTGGTCAGGTCTATTCTAACTCTGCCTGCATTGATGCACCACAACCTCATTCAAGATAAAACACTCAACATGAAGGGTCAGACCTGTACAAGAAAGCGAGGGATGATGTCGTGAAGAAAGTCAGCCTTTTGAAATTGTTTCTTACTCATTGCTCTTTCATAAGAGAGAACAGAAGGAAGAGGTTGGGCTTGGTTGTGTTTGGGTTGAATTATTGTTTAAGGAAATGTATCATGCCTGTACAGGACTAACGAAGGACCCTGAAGTGACATATTCCACTGTGTCCCTTTATTCCAGATGAGTCATTTCAATGTCCTGCTGCATTCAGTACAGCATTCAAAACCTTATAATATTCTATCTGAGAAAATAAAATATATACTGATTGATATTCTCTTAAATTGCAGTTGTGAAACTTCACACCACTTTGAGAAGAATACTTAATTTCTATATGTCTTTAACTCTGCATTGTAGGATAAGGACACGCAAGGAAGCATTTCATTGTTAGTTTACAACCTGTCATTTAAGAAGCATGTGACATAAAAATGTATGATCAAAAGAAGTGGTCCAGGTTAAAGCACTAGCACCAGATATAGACTAGGCAGTATTTCAAGAGTTAATGGGTCTTAGCTGAAATCAGTAGTGGTGAAACTGCCACACCCGTTTGCGATATTACAAAAATATGTCACTTCAAACAGTGAACAATTCCCCCCCCCCTCGGACATCATTGCACGTGAGAGAACAGTCTTGTGTACAGATTTTTTTTTATAACGATGCAGGATGCAAAAACAAAAATGTGCCTGGGGCGGCCAGTGGCGACATTTCTCCTAATGCAGATCTCAGCTTTAAAGGTCATTAATGTTTCACCTCATGCATCAACAAAAAAACCTAAATATAATAAAGGAAAAATATAAACTAAATAACAAGGCTATATACAAGGGGCACTGGTACCAAGTCAATGTGCAGGGTTATGGGTTGGTTGAGGTAAAATGTAGCTAGGGGTAGTGACTGCATAGATAAACCTAGAGTAGCAGCAGCAGGTGAAGGAATATGAATGTACAGTGCATTCGGAAGTATTCAGACCCCTTGACTTTTTTCACATTTTGTTACATTAGCCTTATTCTAAATTAATTAAATAAAAAATCCTCAGCAATCTACACAAAATGACAAAGTGAAAAAGGGGTGATATTTTTGCCAATGTAAAATAAAAGATAACTACCTTATTTGCATAACTGTTCAGCCCCTTTGCTATGACACTCAAATGAGCACAGGTGCATCGGGTTTCCATTGATCATCCTTGAGATGTTTCTACAACTTGGAGTCTGCCTGTGGTAAATTAAATTGATTGGACATGAGGTCCCACAGTTAACAGTGTATGTCAGAGCAAAAACCAAGCCGAGGTCGAAGGAATTGTCCGTAAAGCTCCGAGACAAGATTGTGTCGAGGCACAGATCTGGGGAAGGGTACCAAAACATTTCTGCAGCATTGAAGATACCCAAGAACACAGTGGCCTCCATCATTCTTAAATTTAAGTTTGGAACCACCAAGACTCTTTCTAGAGCTGGCTGCCTGTCCAAACTGAGCAATCGGTGAAGAGCTTTGGTCAGAGAGGAGACCAAGAACCCGATGGTCACTCCGACAGAGCTCCAAAGTTCCTCTGTGGAGATGGGAGAACCTTCCAGGACAACCATCTCTGCAGCACTTCACCAATCAGGCCTCTACTATTCAATAAAAGGCACATGGCAGCCCACTTGGAGTTTTCCAAAAGGCATCTAAAGGACTGACCATGAGAAACAAGATTCTCTGGAATGATGAAACCAAGATGGCTTAAATGCCAAGCGTTACATCTGGAGGACACCGGCACCGCTCATCACCTGGCCATTACCATCCCTACGGTGAAGCATCATGCTGTGGGGATGTTTTTCAGCAGCAGGGACTGGGAGACAAGTCAGAATCTAGGGAAAGATGAACGGAGCAAAGTACTGAGAGATCCTTGATGAAAACCTGCTCCAGAGAGCTCAGGACCTGAGACTGGGGCAAAGGTTCACCTTCCAACTGGACAACGACCCTAACTACACCCAAGTAGACTCGAGGCTGTAATCGCTGCTTCAAAGTACTGAGTAAAGGGTCTGAATACTTAAGTAATAATTTCTTATAAACTAGCAAACATTTGTTTAAAAAAAACATTTTTCTTTGTTATGGGGTGTCGTGTGTAGATTTTTTTCCCCTCAAGCGAATCAATTTTTTATTACAGCTGTAACATACGGAGAAAGTGAAGGGGTCTGAATACTGACCAACTGCACTCTGTGTTTGGCATCAATATAAATTAATTAGTGTTTATCCAGGTATTGTGTGGTTAGAGTCCAGTGAGTGTACATCAAGCCTTTGCTAGTGTAAGTGCAAAAAAATAAAGGGGGGGGGGTCTATGCAAATAGTGCAGGTAGTCATTTGATATTTTATTTTACTATCCAAGTCAGTTAAGAACAAATTCTTATTTACAATTACGACCTACTCCGGCCAAACACAGACGACGCTGGGCCAATTGTGCGCCGCCCTATGGGACTCCCAATCACGGTCGGTTGTGATACAGCCCAGATTCGAACCACAGTGTCTGTAGTGACGCTTCTAGCATTGAGATGCAGTGCCTTAGACCACTGCTCCACTCAGAATCCAGATTAACTGTTCCAAGTCTTATGGCTTGGGAGGTAGAAGCTGTTCAGGAGCCTTTTGGTCCCAGACATGGTGCTCCGGGACAGCTTGCCATACGGTAGCAGAGAACAGTCTAAGACTGGTATAGAGGTCCTGGATGGCAGGAAGGTGACCATCAAAAAGGTTCAGTAGACCTTTGGACTCAACTTAGATGAAAATTGTTGTCTTGGATAAAACTGGGGGAGGGCATCCATGGTACAATATCTTGCTCATGTAAATTCTTTGTCATTAATTGTTGTGCTTCGAGACAAAATTGACAAAAGGACATGGTAATGTGATAGTTCAGTTATATAAATAGAAACAAACAGCACAAGGATCAGCAAATGAAAAAAAAAAAAAGTTTTATTCTCTGAAATGCTTGTACAAAACACATTTAAAGTTTAAGGCATATATTGCACAGACTATTCAAAAGTTTCTATGTAGAAGGGGTATGTTCCCTCAATCCCGGGTTTAAGGCACGATAGCCAGTTATACTTTCAATACATCAGCCATGATTCATACAGTGAAATGGAAAAACATCTTTAGGATGAAATTGGTCATATTGAGAAGCTACACATTGCCATTTCAGCTACAACTCATGCCAAAAGAAAAACACCTGACCTTGATGAATTTACATGCATTTTCACATTGGCATCTACGACCCAAGTTTCATTCTGCATCCAAAATCTGATATATATATATATATCTTTCTAAATAATGTCCAGTATCCAGCCGTTTCCAGTATTGCAACATGTGGTCAGTGGCGTGTAGTAATGAATAAACCACATACCCGCTTAATTGTACTGTATATCTATTTCACACCATTATTTCTTACAAATCACTATGACCCCGGAACCCTTCCTTCACCCAAACTGTTTAAGGAGGTGGTAAGGGCTCAGACGCACCAATAGTGTTTGCTGGCCGAGAATACTTAGCACCTGTGAGTATAATTTGCCAACGAGTGCGCACCGATTTTACACGTAGAAACGCATTAAAATGTTGGCAGTCAATATACAGCAGGTCCCTAAAAGACAGCGTGCTGAATGACAGGCAGAATGCTAGATCCACATTGGGTGCGGCGTGTGCGAGCCTTAAAATCTTCAGCACATCTCCGTTATTGGAGTACCTGTACGATCTACCTTTCCCAATGACAAATCAGGAAACAGTGCCGCCATCCATCCGTATGAAAGAAATCGAGGGGTAGCCTACCTATCTGGGAGACATGACGGAGAGAATGGGATCAGTGCGTGTCACAAACCCAGGCTAATAATAACAAAACTCCATATCAGCTCTTCTCATGCTTCTTTCTAGCTGGAAGATAACCATGGTATTTTCAAAGCTTAAGAGTTGAAAAGAATAGAGAAAAGTTTGACCTGACAGAATATAAGACTTTGCAGCAGCACAGTGTGTTCACCTAGGGTCTCACTAATGTTTGTGCTGCGTCTAAAGTTAGGATTTGGCCATAAAATGTGGTATATGAACTAAGACCGTTTCATGGAAACTACAACCGTATAAGAATGAGTAACACTGAGGAGAGGATATAGTCCACTAACACAGAGGGAAAATACAGAGAGGAAAGGAGTCAAATTTTCCAGACAGTTTGCTTCTCAATAACCTCAACATTGATCAATGACTTCAATACAACACTGACCAGACTTTGTCATCCAAGGGAACAACTAAGAGTATTTCAATTAAGACATTTTGGTTTGAAATACAAGGACCAAATCTTAAGGCTCCAATGATTTGCTACTTGGGTCAAACCCTCTCCAAACAGGATGACCCAAAAGCTTGAAAATGTTTGTAACAGTCTTCAGCCATCAACTACGGCATACTAGGGCACTAGCCTGACGGCGTCACCTGACTAAGCCTTCAGCGTCGACCACAAAAATTGAGTTCTGTTACATGACCAATGTTACCTTACGTTCACACACACACACACGAATGCCACCTCCTTCACATCCACATTAAAAACACATCCCAGGAAATCATACACAATACATAAAGATAAGAGCAATACAAAAAAACATTCCTCTTTTTTCATATACACACACACACACACAAATACTGCTTACCTGCTGAGATACTATTTTGGAAATGGGTTTAAATGAATATTTTTTAAAATATATAACAAAATGGTAGTGTTCATATGTGTGTGTCTTAAATATAGAATCCCTGGTGGCCACACGTTTACAGTAGCTTTAAGGCAAGGAGAGAGAAGGACATTGGAGCTGTGCAGTCAGGCACACTGCAGTACAATCAATTTCCCTTGCGCCTGTCTCCCGGCATTGTGAGGGGGAAGGGGGCGTTGGAATGCTCCAGATTGTGAAGGCCGGACTAAAAAATGAAAATCTAAAGTGCATAAACAGTACTGGAGGAGCACGACACTAGCGCTTGAAACAAACAAACACGGTTGTCTCAGCCCCAAGTCCGCCCTTGTTTAGCCTTGGTGAGAATGATTGACAAGCTAGGCAGCCAGGGTTTAAAGTCATCGAGTCCCGCTTTATACATTCAACCAAGTCCGGTACTGCTACTGATGAGGCTAGATCTGCTGGTGCTGGCTTCAAGACAAAAAAAAAAAAGGAAATGTCCTCCTTGCCCTCGTTTGGAAATGGTTGAGATAGTAGAGTTCAAAACTACATAATAGAACTTTGTTGTCACATTTGACCTATACTCTGGAATGTTGACAAGTTGACAGCTTCTGCCCAGCAACAGGCTCTATTGGATAAAATATTTTGTTAAAGTCCTGATAAAAAAAATGCTTTAAAAAAGCACTCTTTAAAACACTTGTTTTTCCATCCCAGTGTCTGATGTATATGACAGTTCTGTCATATTCAAACTGCAGAGCACAGACATACAGGATCAGTGGGTTGATGAAAGGAATATGTTCTCAGATATATACACAGTTTGGTGCGCCCCCACATACAGACCAGGGTGTGGCCGTGGCTCTAGTTGACTGTCTCGCTGACAGCATGCAGGGTGTGCTGCGCCCCCCACACTGTGGCTATGGGAGTCTGTGCCACGGGACCAGGCTGTCGGACTGGAACATCGCTGTGAACCATGCTCCACACACTGGCCACCGACTGAGCCCTCTGGACACTGCTGCTGCTGGAGGAAGAAAGGCCTAGGAATGGGGTGAGGGCTGGCAGAGGTGCTTGGACTAGGGCTAAAGTTGGGGATGAGATTGGGACAGGGGATAAAGTTAGTGCAGGGGTGAAGGTTTGAACAGGGCTTAGGGCTGGCACAGGGGGTTTGGTTGGTGCAGGGATGAAGGTTGGGACAGGGGTTGAAACTGGCACTAGGACTGGAATTTGGGCAGGGCGAGGAGGCAGACTTGGAGCAGGAATGAAGGCAAAGGCTGGGGTGAGTTTAGGTGCTGAAGAGACCGTGACGGGGCTTGGGACTGAAACTGGGGACACCACAACCTTTTCTGTGGGACTCTGCTCTCTGGGCGAGTTCAGTGCAGCTTGGCTCGGCTCTGGTGGAAGGGTTGGACCCATAGCACTGCTGCAGACCGTGGCCTCTGTAGTGGCCTTCGTCTGACTCTCATGCTCAGCGGCCCTCTGGAGAGCTGCGTCCACCAGCAGTCTCAGGTCACTGAAGTCCTGGCCGGGGCACAGTTCCGGAGGGGTGGGGGGTGGCGTGTTGAATAGCCCGCCAGTGGGATTGGCGCTGATAACCGTAGAGCCCTTCTCCTCGGCCTCCCCCAGGAGAACGTGCATGTCCAGCTGCATCAGGGCCTGGACGCAGCAGCCCTCTTGGCCTGGGTAGCCGGCACCCGTCAGAATGGCCGTGGCTGTGTTGCCCAGGAGGCTGAGGTCCAGCGTGGGGGCTGGCCGGATGACCGTGGGCCGGAGTGGGGGCAGGGCTGGTGAGGGGACCGAGGAGGTGGGGCTTTCAGGGGAGCTACCTCCACCACCGGTGGATGAGCGTCCCTCACTTTTTCCTGCCCGCCTGGAGATGGTGAAATGGGTGGGGTCTTTGCCATCCTTGCGGAGTAGGTCAGGGAGGAGGCGGCGACGGGCGTTGATGAACCAGTTGCATATCTGGAAAAGTGGAGGAAGTTACTTTAATAACAATGCCTGCATGACTGGGAAAACAAACTGGGTGCATCTCAAGGGCCCAACTAGGCTTCCGTCAAAAGCCAAACTACAGATATAAATCTCAAGTCACTTAGAAAGTATTTTTTTTGTTTAGTGTGCCAAGTCAACTAGAAGACCCTATAATTAACTCAACTGACGCGTATAAAATGTTAAAACTGGGCCGAGGCCAGTTTGGGAATAGACTTCCGCCCATATATTCTCAGTCTCCCTCGACTTTAGGCCTGGTTCACACAGAGTGAGATGAGGGAGCTCAGACTGTTGGCATTAAAGAAGTCTCGGGTGAAAAATTTGCCACAGAGAGGTGCACAGCCAGCTAGGGGCACAACACTGCAGCCCGGCTGTCTGCTCCACTTTGCTCTAGCCTCTTGCTCTGCTCAAGTCACCAACTCCTGGGGTGTGAGAGTGTGTGTATTGGAGGGAAGAGGAAACATCACATGGTTGGCCTACAAGGGCTGCTGTAACGGTGTCAAATTAATCTGTACAGTAGTACATCAGTCATGGGACATTTTCTACACTGTTGTGAAACACTCAAGGGCTGAAGTACGATGATAAGTACGAAGTAAATACCATGGGATGGATTGCGGTTTATAGAACACTTAGCAACGGCCTGAAGTAGGCCTATCGGTGCTGCGGCGTTTATCGCCCCGCACACGAGGCCAATAGAGAACACAATATCTGATAAACAACTATCTTCGACAAGGCGAGTAGGTCTACCCCCAAATGTGTGCTGTGATCAACTGTTTACACTGCATCAGGAGCTAATCAGCATAGCTGGAACCATTCAACTGGAGGACATTGTAAATCATTCATGTCAACACTACACTTGTCAGGGGAGCATGCTGAAACCGAACCCAAAATGTATAAAAATGTATAACAGTTCAAATAGTGTGAACTTAAATCTATCCAGCCTTGTTAGGGTCAGTGTGAGATCTTCCCCACAGCATAATCAGAACTTACCACAATGATTAATAGTAACCACATAGTATAACCCTACAGGAACTTGGACATTTTACCACGTGCAGGCTTCCCTTCATTCATTTTACTTTGACAATGTTAAGCCGGTCCACTCACCTGTAGCACGGAGAGGCTGGTCTGATCTGACAGGCTGAGTTTCTCCTGCTCTGAAGGGTAGGCGTTGTAGCGGTGCTCGTACAGCCAGGTCCGCAGCACAATCACCGCCTCCTTGGGCAGGTTGCCGCGGCGACGCCGCTTGCCCGAGCCCACGCCGCCTCCTGACAGGTCAAGGGGAAAGCCGTCATCCTCAAAGGGGTCGCTGTCAGACATGGCTGACGACAGCTCCTGTATCTGCTCCTCTTCCAGAGCTGAGGACGGGGAGGAAGGGGGGTCAGTTTGGCAGTGCTAGTGTTTGTATGGTGGACACTGTTCACAGGGTTGGACATTCACTCATTTGTTATGGAATGTATTGTGTTCCCTCCAAATCAGATTGCCATGTTACGCATCTACTTACTGTGTAGGCCTGTTTGTTATTGTACATTCACCAACCTTTAAAGAAATAGGTTTGATGAAGGGTTAAATTGAGACGCTTGTTTACGGAAAACAGATGGAAGACAAGTGGTGACCTGTGCCAATTAGCCATCTAGTATGCTCTGAACACCTGTGTGTAAGCTTAACTCTGAAGTGTAGTGTTGTCGGATGGAGGCACCCATTGCTGTATGCATCTGTCCAAAACTGCTACAGTAAGTGCATATTTTTTATTTGAAGGATTCTTTCACTGATGTACAATAAGGGCCACAATAAGTGCCATTAATTGAAATAATACATTCAGAACAATATATTCATTCCCCAAATTACAATATGTTGCGGGTGGCAACTCAAAATGGAGCATGCTTTCTCCCAGGGTATAGAATGCAGTAAATGTATTTCCCTGGTTGAAATCTGACCCCCGGGGGCAGCCTGTCCTTACAAAGGAGATTGTGTGCATATCACGATCTCCAGCGGCGGGCGATCTACAGACCGTGCAAGGGACCATTTTCACCTCTTGCCAGGGGAATTCAGGGTCCTGGAGACACTTCTCACTTGTTTGTATGCCCAAATTGAATGTGCTTCCAATTGTTTACAGTACGTTGCGGCTATAATCTTTTAAAAATGTTTTAGGTGCATGAAAGGGCAAAACTGATAATTGATTATAGCGAACTAAATATGCCAACGACTTAAAATTGGTAAACTAGTTATTTTTATACTGTCTAAAACACTGGCATGTCAGTGGTTTGAGTTGTGCTGTCAATATTTTGTCCATTGAACAGCTTGAAAGTAGCAGCTAAAGTTACTAGCGATCCCGTTACACAGCTGGTAATGACCTGTATCTTAGCTAGTAGCTAAAGAATGCACTCCAGGTGGGTCATAAAACGTGGTTAATTTGAGCTAACTAGTTTTGAGGTTAGCTTGAAGTCAGTTAACTTACATGTCACACGCTGCTCCTCTTATCAAACCTCAACTGTCTACAAAGCAAAGGCCGTTCTTATCTTAGAGCTAATATGATATTTTCTAAATTACTCAATGCGTTAAACTTCAAAAGGCGTGAGCAGAAATCAAGTTGCTAAATCCACTAAAATCCTCAAGGCGAAAAAGGCATTGCAGCCAACGTAACTTAGCTAGTTAACTAGCTAGCTAGTAAGGCTAGCAGGCTACAAAGCAAACAATGAAGTTCGCGTCAGTGATTGGCATTCTGTTTTGTTCCATTCAATCTCGTCTCGTGCAGTTATCTAACATTGTTCCAATGAAATCAAAATATCTAGCTGAAAGCTATCAATTCCCAAATGCAAAAAAAAAAAACGAAAATAAGAAAATCCTGTTAGAGCTCGAAAAATGAGCAAAGAAAACATTGACTAAGTTTGCTAGCCATCTTCCCATCGTCACGTAGCAAACGTACAAAGAACCCTTTGAACGCACGCCATAGCGCATGTAGGACTGTTCTGTCGCTCCGCCAGATGGACACCATGCTTGCTTCCAAAGAAAACTAGCTGGTTAGCTGTCCCTCCAAATTCAAACAAACACACGCTGCATTTGCTCGCAACAAAAAAACTGCATTCCATTTAACGCCAACAGGCGAGCACACCAGGCAAACCGTCAGACGCGGCCAGGGCAACAATTAAGACCTGGAAATAAAATAACACGGCTAATTTCTGCCTACCTCGTTTTAGGGGTTTCATTCTTTGTTGATGGCTTGCTCGAAAACACGCAGCTGTCGAAGTTCCCTGTAAAATGCGTGCGTGCCCCGGCTAAATGTTGACAAAGCGAGATTTTGTTTCCAAGCGCTAAAGGTGTTGCACGCTTTTACTTTGCTTTTCAAGGCTTCAAATCTTTTTTTCTTGCGACATAAGCGTGCTGTTTTTCTATCGCGTTTCTATGTCTAGCTAGAACAAATGTTTCATAATTTGTCGCTCAGTTCCTTTTACCTGCAGAAGCAAAGCCAACTCTATACCAATCTGACAGTAGAAGATGGAATGATCCCGCCTCCTGTATCTGCGCGATCCAATCACGGCTCTTTCTTTCCAGTAGACATGCCGTGTCATCATTCCTGAGTGACTGACACGGCGAAGCATTTAATTCAAAATCCAGTACAACATTTTATTGAATAATGTTGTTTTGTTTCCGACATTATTGAAATTAACACAGACGACCTCTTTTTTTGCCAACATATTATAGTGGCCACTAAACCAAGGGGATTTCCTTATGTACTCGGAATATGCGTTTATTATGTAACCGAAACGATCATGTTTTCTTGTTACATAAACGGGATCAAAAATCTTAACAGCAACAGTGGGCCACGGCCACTAATGGATGCAGTAATAAAATAGTAAAAATTCTAGTCAATAGAACAGCAGAATCTTCCCAACAAGTGCTGGAGAAAGTCGAGGCTTTCTCACCTTGCTCCCATCCTCTTTCATATGCAGCAAAATACTGTTGCCACTGCAAATTATCTACATGTCAGGCATTATTATTTTAGTATTTTAGTTTTTGTCTCGCACGTAGGTAGGAATTTGCATTATGTGATAATACAATGTGACAAGACTGTAAACAGTCACTGGTGTGGAAGACTAATCAAATGACGCACTAGACGGACTACAATCTCTAGATTGTCTAGATTAGATTATAGACAAACCTGTATAGCCTTGTGTAGATTATAATAATCCCATTACTCACTATAATAAAATCATCTCTGACACCATCAACCCGATAGAGGATTAACAAAATAACCATTGTGAACGTTTTGAGAAAGTATTGTGTGCATTTTATTGAATGATATTATCTCTTCATAGTATTTTACAGTACATATTTTAACAAATGAGATCATTGTAATTGTATAAATTAATCTACAGCATTGTAAAAGATGGAGTGGTTCTCTGCATTCAGATTTCATTCTTATTTACAACAGAATGTGATTTGACTTGATTTGTTAAATAACGGTTAAATAAAAAATTAAATAAATTGATTAGCACATGGGGAATTACTAGCTGGTCTCAGATCTGTTTGTGCTGCATGACAATGACCATAGTAGTTGGCAAGCCAAGACACAGCACGAACAGATCTGGGACCAGGCTATGGAATTGCTTTATCATAAAATGTTCATCTTAACATATACCAATTTTACTTAATTTAGTATTCCACAATATGCTTTAATGTTACCAGAGTAGATATAAATACTAGAATCATAGTAAATCTAATTTTATGAACAAAACAACCACTCATTCACATTTTATATCAACCCTTTATACTAAACCGAAACCCTGACATACACAGTCTAATTTGTAAAGCATTATCAATATTGAACAAATCCTAGTCAATAAAATATATGCTTGTTTCATAAAAAATGTCATTATTGTTTGTTAAAGTAAAAATGTGTTTTGCTACATATCTCTTCTGCTAAGAGTGTTGGTTCTTCTACACTCCCAACCCTTGTAGGCCAAGGGTACAAACCAAAGTGCACAGAAAATTCAGGAGGGGGATTCTTTTTGCTTTGTAGGCCTTTGAACCAGGGGAGTGGGTTTGACAGGTACCCTTACCTTGTGCTTCCCTTTCCGGCATGCTGTGACCTAACAACCCCTCAAAAGTCTTGTTAAAGCCTAGCGTTGAGAGTAATGTATTGTAAATCAGTTCAAAGGGACTTCAGTCTCACAGAAATTAGTTTGCTATTAGTTTGCTGTATTGTCCAAGCGAGTATGGCAAGTGTCCACCACCACAGTCATGTCCTCTAGAAGTTCGAAATTGTGAAAAAATGTACAGGACATTTTTCTGCAGTCAGAATTCCATAGTGAACACATCCAAAAAATATTCTTTCCTCCCCTAATATTTCACACTTACTAACAGCAGAGGTGAGTTGGGTCAAAACAGGCGCAGTGAAAACTCCTAAAAATAAACTGAGAAAAAACCCTGCTGAAGTATAGGGAGTTCGGGTGTGAAAGGGGAACAGCAACACTAAAGAGGACCCAGACCATGGCCACACATTACACATTTTGTAAGTCTTGAAAATATAAGAGCTATGAATTATACAAGAGCTATGAATTATAAGACAGTCTAAAACATCTCTTCCTTGTCAGGTTTGCTACAAATGTATTGTTTGGTAGGCCTGTAACGCATAGGAATATCAAGTGAATACTTAACGCATAGAAACAACATGGCCAAATGCAATTTCATAGAACACATTAAGTCAATATACAGTACACACATCGTGTAATCCACACCAAAGACACCATGATGAAATTGTTGTTGTTGTTGGTTTTAGAGTACTTCCAACTGCCCTTTATAAATTCCACAGCCACTTCACCTGGAAACTAGGAAAGTGAATAAATAACCTTGTAATTTTAAGCAAATGCGACAGTAGGTGAATAAATTAACCAATCCAATGCTCTTAGGCTAGGCATATATCTCCAAAACAATAGCATACAACAACAAAATGAAGGGGTACTGTATGCATGTCACTATGGTTTAAAACACTTCAACAGTGTGCCACAGGATATGATCTTTCACAGAGAGTCAGGACCTTGATGAAATAGGCCTAGGTGTGGCCCTCTGGTTTGTGTATTGGACCAGGGCCTTGTTAAATGTATGAGACAAGCCCCTTTGCTTCCCATAGTCTCTCAGTGACAGATAGTTTCTGTAATTTACGTATTCATGTCTTTGCAGATTAGAGCAGCAGCGGACTATCTCTCTGTCACCGTGTAATAGCTTTCTGTCCTTGACATACCTCTCTCTCTCTCTCTCTCTCACTCTCCCCATATGCATATTGAATTATTTAAATTCCAGTCAGGCACAGACTCAAATCAAAATACAGCTGGTAGGGTCGACCGATCTCTTTCGTCTGAAGCTAAGCAGGATTGGGCCTGGTTAGAGCTTCAATGGGAGACCACCTGGGAACAGTACTTCCAACTGCCCTTTATCAATGTGTGAGAGGGTTTTTTGAGGGCCAGAAGGGGACCACCAACTTTTTATATATTTTTGTTTATTTAACTAGGCAAGTCAGTTAAGAACAAATTCTTATTTACAATGATGGCCTACCCCGGCCAAACCCTCCCCTAACTTGGACAACACTGGGCTAATTATGCGCCACCCTATGGGACTCCCGTTCATGGCCGGCAGTGATACAGCCCGGGATCAAACCGAGGTCTGTAGTGACACCTCTAGCACTGCGATGCAGTGCCTTAGACCACTGCGCCACTCAGGATCCCTGAATTCCCCAGGTTAGTGATGGGGACATCCAATGCTATCAATATGGATACAGTCTGCTTTTCGACTGGAACATCAGTGTTACACTAGTGTATGCACCCTTATGTTATACTAGGGAAATTGTTTCCATAGCTAGGGCTGACATTGAGGACATGTGAAGAGCAGAATCAACAGCCTCTGCATAATCAAAACAGTTGCTTTGTGAGAAGGTGTTAAAGTTCACAGTTAGCCATTGTTATGTAAATGACAGCTGAGAAGTACCAGTGGCCTGGCTTTGGCCTCAAGTGAGAGCAGGTCCGCTGGAGCCATAACTCAGTGAGACACGGGTGCTGGCCAACGTAGATGGAAACAGAAAGGTCTGAGCCTTTTGGGTAAAACACTGGGGTAAATCCTGTATGGAAATTACAATATTTTCTATAATCTCCATTCAATGTAAATCATCTCTTTGCAATCTAGCGGGAATCCTATATATTGTTAAAAAAGAGCATGTTATATGTTATAACAGATTGTGTCCAAATCCTAGTACATGTCGTTGGACTACAAGAACATCAGAAAATAGTTAGGACTGTTCCAGAACTAGCAATGGAAAAACAAATAGCCAGTACTAACTTCATTGGTCACAACAGCAAATCAAGAACACAATTTAACAGACGCAGTCACACAAACCCCCTCCTTGGTAAACGATCATACCAACGACAAACCACTGTCACACAAAGCCTGGAGGCGCTAACGATTGGAGCCATGCTCAAATGGAGGAGCATTCAGATGCCTCAACCAGGGAGTGACCAGAGCCATTGACACCCCACATTTTACTAAGCAGAGTAAAGGAGCCATCAGCAGCTCAGGCAAACACACAACAGCAAACAATAGCCTGCAATCAAGAGAGATCTCTTCCCAGGAGGTAGTGGATGATGGCCAATACAGCCAGGCCTTTCCAATGCAAAGCCTCAAGCTCACTGTGGAGGTGGGTTGGGAAAATACAACAACAATTTTTAAAGAGACATGGAGCAACTAGGTAACAAGCAACCCGACATATGGTTGAGTAAAAGTGAATGTCCTTTTTATTCAAGTGAACACATAGTATGTGTCCCATGCAGAGACCCTCGTGTTGCAAGCACCAACTTCCAAACGACGGAGCCATTGTAACATAAGAACCACTAATTGATTAGCAGGGAAAGGTAGTGTTCATTTGCTGGCCATTTGATGCAGCACAACAAATGTGGGGGGAAAAGGAGAAGAAATGTAAAGAAAACAAATTATGCTCAGATGAACCAGAGTAAATTGGTGAAGCAATAAGGCATGAGAACCCAGGGATTATCGCGTAAATAACTCAACTAAGTGCTGTTCTAAGGCCTGACGAGGAGCAAACAACCTGTTTAATGAAGTTGACTTTGACCTACACAGTACAAACGTAGGTGGAGAGTTCCCTCCCTATCACTACCGTATGCCCTAGCCATGTGTATGTCCTAGCCACTACTTTATGCCCTAGCCACTACTGTATGTCCTAGCCATGTGTATGTCATAGCCACTACTGTATGCCCTAGCCACTACTGTATGTCCTAGCCATGTGTATGTCCTAGCCACTACTGTATGCCCTAGCCACTACTGTATGTCCTAGCCATGTGTATGTCCTAGCCACTACTGTATGTCCTAGCCATGTGTATGTCCTAGCCACTACTTTATGCCCTAGCCACTACTGTATGTCCCAGCCATGTGTATGTCCTAGCCACTACTGTATGCCCTAGCCACTACTGTATGTCCTAGCCACTACTGTATGCCCTAGCCACTACTGTATGCCCTAGCCATGTGTATGTCCTAGCCACTACTGTATGCCCTAGCCATGTGTATGTCCTAGCCACTACTGTATATCCTAGCCACTACTGTATGTCCTAGCCATGTGTATGTCCTAGCCACTACTGTATGCCCTAGCCACTACTGTATGTCCTAGCCACTACTGTATGCCCTAGCCATGTGTATGTCCTAGCCACTACTGTATTCCCTAGCCATGTGTATGTCCTAGCCACTACTGTATGTCCTAGCCATGTGTATAACCTAGCCACTACTGTATGTCCTAGCCATGTGTATGTCCTAGCCACTACTGTATGTCCTAGCCATGTGTATGTCCTAGCCACTACTGTATGTCCTAGCCATGTGTATGTCCTAGCAGCTACTGTATGTCCTAGCCATGTGTATGTCCTAGCCACTACTGTATGCCCTAGCCATGTGTATGTCCTAGCCACTACTGTATGCCCTAGCCATGTGTATGCCCTAGCCATGTGTATGTCCTAGCCACTACTGTATGTCCTAGCCATGTGTATGTCCTAGCCACTACTGTATGTCCTAGCCACTACTGTATGCCCTAGCCACTACTGTATGCCCTAGCCACTACTGTATGCCCTAGCCATGTGTATGCCCTAGCCACTACTGTATGTCCTAGCCACTACTGTATGCCCTAGCCATGTGTATGTCCTAGCCACTACTGTATGCCCTAGCCATGTGTATGTCCTAGCCACTACTGTTTGCCCTAGCCACTACTGTATGCCCTAGCCACTACTGTATGTCCTAGCCACTACTGTATGCGCTAGCCATGTGTATGTCCTAGCCACTACTGTTTGCCCTAGCCACTACTGTATGCCCTAGCCACTACTGTATGTCCTAGACATGTGTATGTCCTAGCCACTACTGTATGTCCTAGCCATGTGTATGCCCTAGCCATGTGTATGCCCTAGCCATGTGTTTGTCCTAGCCACTACTGTTTGCCCTCGCCACTACTGTATGCCCTAGCCATGTGTATGCCCTAGCCATGTGTATGCCCTAGCCACTACTGTATGCCCTAGCCACTACTGTATGCCCTATCCATGTGTATGCCCTAGCCATGTGTATGTTCTAGCCATGAAAACTGCATGCGTTTTCTCATACGACCAAGAAGGTAATACAGAAATACACTGAGTATACAAAACATTAGGACACCTGCTCTTTCCATGATATAGACTGACTAGGTGAATCCAGGTGAAGCTATGATCCCTTATCGATGTCACTTCAAATCAGTGTAGATCGGGAGGAGACTGGTTAAATAAGGATTTTTTAAGCCTTGACACAATTGAGACATGGATTGTGTATGTGTGCCTTTCAGAAGGTGAATGGGCAAGACAAAAGATTATAGTGCCTTTGAACATGTAGTATGGTATGGTAGTATGTGCCAAGGTTTGTGTCAACAACTGGAACGCTGCTGGGTTTTTCACGCTCAACAGTTTCCTGTGTGTATCAAAAATGGCCCACCACCCAAAGGACATCCAGCCAACTTGACACAACTGTGGGAAGCATTGGGCCAGCATCCCTGTGGAACCCTTTTGACACCTTGTAGATTGTAGAGTCCATGCCCCGACAACTTGAGACTGTTCTGAGGGCAAAAGGGGATGGGGGGGTTGCAACTCAATAGTAGGAAGGTGGTCCTAATGTTTAGTATACTCAGTGTATATGCCATTTAGCAGACGTGTTTATGAAAATACAATGGTTAGTCATTTGATGTCATAATTTTATATAAAAACTACTATTGGTTGGAAATATATGTTAAAAATGCTGTTTACTGTTAGTATACAGTTCACTCTGCGAGTCTGGCAAGTGAGATCTTTTTAACCTGACTGTGGCACTCCAGGCTGAAGTTTCCGCTAGGTACAGATCTAGCATTAGCTTCCACCCTCCAAACTTAACTTTAACCATGTGGGGGAAATGCAAAACTTACCCAAAATCAGCGTCTAGGGGCAACTTCACCCTACACCACTTTGGACAATCAAATACCTACAGTGAGACTCAAACTTTCTTGATCTCTCAACCACAAATAGAGAATATGTTATGATCATTTGATATTTGACAATTTTAATATTTATGCTGCAGTAGTTTGTGTCGGGGGGCTAGGTTCAGTCTGTTATATCTGGAGTATTTCTCCTGTCTTATCCGGTGACCTGTGTGAATTTAAGTATGCTTTCTCTAATTCTCTCTTTTTTTCTTTCTCTCTCTCGGAGGACCTGAGCCCTAGGACCATGCCTCAGGACTACCTGGCATGATGACTCCTTGCTGTCCCCAATCCACCTGGCCGTGCTGCTGCTCCAGTTTCAACTGTTCTGCCTGCGGCTATGGAACCCTGACCTGTTCACCGGACGTGCTACCTGTCCCAGACCTGCTGTTTTCAACTCTCTAGAGACAGCAGGAGCGGTAGAGATACTCTCAATGATCGGCTATGAAAAGCCAAATGACATTTAGTCCTGAGGTGCTGACTTGTTGCACCCTCGACAACTACTGTGATTATTATTATTTGACCATGCTGGTCATTTATGAACATTTGAACATCTTGGCCATGTACTGTTATAATCTCCACTCGGCACAGCCAGAAGAGGACTGGCCACCCCTCATATCCTGGTTCCTCTCTAGGTTTCTTCCTAGGTTTTGGCCTTTCTAGTGAGTTTTTCCTAGCCACCGTGCTTCTACACCTGCATTGCTTGCTGTTTGGGGTTTTAGGCTGGGTTTCTGTACAGCACATTGATATATCAGCTGATGTAAGAAGGGCTATATAAATACATTTGATTTGATATGTTTTGTTAGATAACATTTTTTTATCACTTGCCTGGAACCATTTTCCATTCCACTTTCTTTTTTATTTGTAATTTTTTTCTCCTCAATTTTGTGATATCCAATTGGTAGTTACAGTCTTGTCCCATTGTTGCAACTCCCCTACGGACTCGGGAGAGGCAAAGGTTGAGAGCCAATGCATCCTCCGAAACACGACCCTGCCAAGTCACACTGCTTCTTGACACACTGCTCGCTTAACTTGGAAGCCAGCCGCACCAATTTGTAGGAGGAAACACCGTCCAGCTGGTGACTGGGGTCCGCTTGCAGGCGCCTGGCCCGCCACAAGGAGTCGCTAGAGCGCGATGGGACAAAGAATTCCCGGCCAGCCAAACCCTCCCCTAACCTGGACGACACTGGGCCAATTGAGCGCCGCCTCGTTGGTCTCCCGGTCACGGCCGGCTGTGACACAGCCTGGTATCGAACCCAGGTCTGTAGTGACGCCTACGATGCAATGCCTTAGACCGCTGCGCCACTTGGGAGGCCCCCATTCCACTTTCACAGGCCTATTAAAAGAGTGAATCAGCTTTGATATCACTATACTTACTTTCCATAGAGGCACAATGGTGATGCATTTCTTTTTTTGTACCAATAACAGCATTTTCAAAAACAAAGGATGGCAAACAAATTACATTTATGTATTGTAATAGAGATTTAATGATTTGTCTCAATTTAAAAAAATTGTAGGCATTTGGGGATGATATTTAACAAAAACAACAATGGTAGACAGCAATATGACAGGGCGCTTGGTTGAACAAATAAAAAAAACAATGTGCTTCTTCTTCATTCCAGGATGAATTTGTTCCCTCCAAAAGTGTCATGGACAATTGAGATGTAGTGCAAAATATGACCAGTAGGAGGATAAAATAACAACTTCCTGGTTTCGCACAGTGTCACTGAAGCATCTCAATAGTCAGACAGGGTTTCCTCTCCTAGTACCTTCCCTTGTCTCCTATCCTTTCCTTTCTCTAGCCATCTCTTTTCAAGAGGGTGTCTGGTCAAGATCCATGATGTGGAAAAATATATTACACTTACATGATTTTAGTCATTTAGCAGACACTTATCGACTTACAGGAGTAATTAGGCTTAAGTGCCTTGCTAAAGGGCACAGACAGATTTTTTTCCCCTAGTCAGCTTGGGGATTCAAACCAGCGACCATTCGGTTACTGGCCAAATGCTCTTAACCGCTCGGCTACCTGCCGCCCCATACAGTAGCAAATACCTATAGTAGTACTGAATATTCAGTGTAATGTATCAACAACAAATTCCCATTGCCGAGTGCAGTCATTAGTCAAAGTTAATTAATGCTTAACTACAAGTCCAAATTGGGCTTAATTCCATTTAAATTCTCTATAGGAGGGCAATTCAAATCATGGTTGGAGTGAGTGGAATTTCACGGTGGAATGGACCACATGTTTTTCCATGTATATTGAGTGATGGTCCCATGTGGGAAACGCACCTGCATCTGTGCCAACTAATTTACTCATTGAAATACAGCGACGACAAAACAACAAAAGGTTCATTGCAGAGAGAGACGCTGGGGCAGAAGTTGGGAGAAAGAAACCCCTCTAACCTTTCAATTCCTTTGATATTGCTGCTGCAGCAACCCAGCTTGAGTTGCTGAAAGTACCTACTTTAAAAACCTACTGGCTTTTTAAATGTTCAATGAAATAGCCACAATGATGCAACATCATTACGCTGGTAAAGTATCTTGAAACAACGAGGAAACAATTCAGACTTAAACACATTTTGCACAGTGGGATTGTCCTCAATGGTGGTCCTGGTCCTTCACTCTAACCTGAATTATGTTCAATTGCTCTGATATACCCACACCATTATATTATTCATTAGGGCACACTGTAGCAAAAGGTGAAACTGATTAACTGCCTAATGAATATGACCTAGAAATAAATTCACAGAGCAATACAAAGAAATGAAAGTACAAAGCGTGGCCATTGTCATGGGACTGTGGACATTGGCTGATGAATACATCCTAAAACCAAAATGGCAGAAAACAATATAATCTCAATGAAATAGTAGGATATTCAAATTACATTCCAGAAAATATTGACTTGTGAGTGTGTTTTGAGTCAGTTAAAAAGTACCTAAAATTTTATATTTAAAATAAAAAATCATATGCCTTTTTTTTTTTAAACAAAAAATGAACTAAGTAAACATCAATTGTGCTTTCAATAGATCTCACTTATACAAGTGGTGATACTTGTCATTTCCACCCTTAGTTCTTGGTTCCCTGCTCTCCAAAACCTCTTAAGAATCTAGAACTGCTTTGAATGCAGGCAAGGGGCTCTTACAAAACAAATAAAAACAAACATAAAAGCACCAGGAAGACATAGATAGCTGAGGGTCTGAAGCATGTGTGTGTGTGTGTGCTCCTCTGAGTAAGTCTGTACATTAAACCACATGGTGGCGTTGTGCAAACTACGGGTTGGCCAAGGCATGGGGGGAGGGAGTCAGGGAGGGCCGGCAGAAAGCACATATGTTTACTCTGTCCACTTCTTAGATCTGTTATAGCCAAGATACAGGTACATCTAAAACACTCTTGATATAGTTTCTTTAGGAGATCATAATATCATCATCAATAACTATTTTTATAATTTTCGTAATAATCAAGAGTACTAACAATAGTAACAAAGTTTGTGGTTGAGGTTTTTCCATGGCAGCCTTGTGAGAGGAGATGAGTTCCCCATAGTCTATAGCCCAATCATTTTTATTTCTTGTTTCCTCTCTTTCTCACTTAATCTAGATTTGCTGCCACTAGGACCAGCCTACCCTGTGTGTGTATGGCGAGAAGACCCCAACCCTCCATCTCAGAGGCAGTTCCTCCTATCTCCCTCTCCCCCTCTCTCACTCAGAGACGTGTTTGGGCCTCGGGGACGTAGATCTCGATACTGTCGGCACTCTCCGTGGCTGAGTTCTGCCGAACCGAGGCGGCCCTCTTAGCGGCCAGCAGTCGCCTGCGGGCCTCCGTCCGGTGCTTCTCCGCTGAAGAGGTGGAAGAGGCGGAGTCGACGCTCTTCTCACGTCCCAGCACCGGCCTCCCCTTAACGGGCTTCTTTGGCACTGGAGGAGGGGGCTCTTTCTGGTCCTCCTGGTGGTGTTGGTGGAGGGCCGCAATGGACAAAGTCAACCGTCAACCACAAGGAAACAGAAGAGATATGTGGGGGGGGGGGTAAAGTGAGAGGATGCAAGGCGTTGTTGCTGTTGAAAGAAAACCTTTTTTTGTTGATGAATTGAAAGGAGTAACTCCTCACTTTGGAGATTTTATGACTTTAGGACAAAGAAAAATGATTCGAAACAACTTCTGAAGTTTTGTGCTTGTATGTTCATACATGGTAAAATATAGATTTTTTTTTTCCTGAAAAGCATCAGTTTTGGAGATGCAAGGTTTTCTTCCGAAAGCAACGAAGCAACGAAAGGTAATACAGAGGTTATAAAAAAGAGCATAGTGAGTTTCATTTGGTAGACATGGATCTTTCACAGTGACTTTGATTATGGTTTCTTCAAAATATGCACAAGGTAGGCTTGACATGGACAATCTAGACAAATTACGGACAAGATAGACATAATATGAACAGTGTAGCCAAATATAGGACATTGATGGCAACTCTTCCTTGGACTAGACACTGAATTAATATTGGATCCCTGAATCCCAAACTAACAATAACCTCTTCTCAAATATACCTAGTGCCTAGTGGGTATGGGCTAGGGGTTGGTTTGGCACTCAAATAATTCATTTTATGATGAGGACATTGGATGAACCACACTTAATTCACTGCAGTCATAGTGAAATAGTGGCATGAAGTCAAAGTAGTTGAAGCACACATCCACCAAAACATCCACTACTACTCAAAAGTTTGGGGTAACTTAGAAATGTCCTTGTTTTTGAAAGAAAAGCTATTTTTCCCCCCCCATTAAAATAACATAAAATTGATCAGAAATACAGTGTAGACATTGTTAATGTTGTAAATGACTATTGTAGCTGGAAACGGCAGATTTTTTAAATGGAATATCTACATATAGGCATACAGAGGCATACAGAGGCCCATTATCAGCAACCATAGCGCCTGTGTTCTAATGGCACGTTGTGTTAGCTAATCCAAGTTTATAATTTTAAAAGGCTAATTGATCATTAGAAAACCCTTTTGCAATTATGTTAGCACAGCTGAAAACTGTTGTCCTGATTAAAGAAGCAATAAAACTGGCCTTCTTTAGACTAGTTGAGTATCTGGAGCATCAGCATTTATGGGTTCGATTACATGCTCAAAATGGCCAGAAACAAATAACTTTCTTCTGAAACTCATCAGTCTATTCTTGTTCTGAGAAATTAAGGCTATTCCATGTGAGAAATGGGCAAGAAACGGAAGATCTCGTACAATGCTGTGTACTACTCCCTTCACAGAACAGCGCAAACTGTCTCAACTAGAACAGAAAGAGGAGTGGGAGGCCCCGTTGCACAACTGAGCAAGAGGACAAGTACATTAGAGTGTCTAGTTTGAGAAACAGATGCCTCACAAGTCCTCAACTGGCAGCTTCGTTAAATAGTACCCACAAAACACCAGTCTCAAAGTCAACAGTGAAGAGGCGACTCCGGGATAATGGCCTTCTAGGCCTACACAACCAGGTGATGGGAGTTCTTTACTAATTAGATACCATAATTCATCAATGAAGTACAAGGGAGGAGCGAAAGTCCGAAGACACTCAGCCCTCCGTGGAATGAGTTTAACATAACCCTAACCGTAACCCTAAAATAGCCTTTTTCCTTGTGGGGACCAGCCAAATGTCCCCTCTTGTCTGAATTTTCCTTGTTTTACTATTCTTGTAAGGACTTCTGGTACACACACACACACACACACACACACACACACACACACACACACACACACACACACACACACACACACACACGCACACACACGCAGCTCTGCCATTACCATACTTGAGACATCAGAGCAGAGCATGTCTTGTACCCCGACATGCATTCTCAAAGGAGGGGCTTAAACCGCAGAAACAGTCATAAACTGTCCTCTTTGAGATTGAGCCCCATGCATGTGTAAAGGGAGGTGCCTTCTCCCAAGCCCCTTCACATTGGGCTGGGAAGCCCCTTTTAGTGTTCACTTCACATGGGGAGGGGGGAAGTGAGAGGGGAGGTGGGGAGGGAGGAGAGGGGCCGGTTTCGGCGGCTTTCCTACCCCAGCCTGTGCACTGGGCAGCAGGGGTGGGAAGTACCTTCCGCTCGGGTGGTGAGTGGGCCACGGCAGGGGGCTGCCAGTCGCTGGACTTGAGGTGGTAGAGCTCATCAAACTTGAGGCTGATGTCCTCGATGGAGAGTTGTAGCAGGTCCCAGAAGCCTGCCAGGTCCTGGGCTGTGGGCCGCAGGTTGGCGTTCACATTCTGAAGGGAGGGAGAAAGGAGAAAATGGGGGAGAAAGAGAGGTGTGGGAAAGTGGAAGAAAATAAAGAAATAGTGAAGAGAGAGGATGTAAGAAGGGGAGAAAGGGAGAAAAGGAGAGAAGCATGAAGAGGAGATTGAAAAGAGGAGATTGAAATTAATTCAGTGTTGCTTTTTCCACTTTTGACACTAGAGGGAGCTGTCTTACAACACAATGACAGGAGACCTCATCAAACTGATTAGTTGAATTCCATCAGACTATTCTGGGTAAATACTGTGTATGTTGGAAGGTGTGGATGTTGATGCTACTGTATTATCGTTTAATGTATGCCTGTAAAAAACTTATACTGCTTTATTGGGACTATTCTTAGATTTTTGTGAAGAAAAAAATATATATATTTAAAAAAAGGTGGACTGACCACTTCACATAAACCGTAGGGAATTGGGAGGCACTCTGTTTTGCCTCTTCTCCTTTTAAAGTATGTAAAATAAGTCAGTCAGAGCATATGGAAGGGTTGAACGTCACACTTCGACTTGTTCTCTTTCAGTCGACTCGGTGTGACATCTCATTTTGGGACACGCCCTCTCTAGCATTCCCCATAGTGAGATAACGCCCTAATTTCCTTCAGAGAACCGGGGCTACATACGGTAACCCATAGTTTTTCTTCCCACCTGACTCACTCATTCTCTTACTAATGCTCTTTGTTATGGTTGGGTCTGCTTGTGTTTCTTGCCCACACAGCATCTTTGCAGCTGCAACTAGACTGGGGTTTGAGCCCTTATCCAGAGCCTTTTGACTCAACTCTCCGCCATGTTTTTATCATGCTAATTCTGCATTCTGGATCTTCAAATAGGAGAACACACAGAAAAAAACACACAACAAAAGATGGTAGCACTAGCATGCAAAAACTGACTTCCTGTGTAATGATATGAAAAGCATCCATAGGAAATTGTCCATAAATATTAGGGTTTTTTACATGTAGGAAAAAAATGTATTCTGGATGTCAAACTCTTTTTGAAATGGTACAATGGTTCAACTTATTTTTGATCAGGGTGCCCTTTCATAGAATTTTATCAGGATAGCACATCATTTCACAATTAATCGCAAACCAAAAAGGTTCACTACACAACCATTAATACAAAACATGAGTTCAATAATATGGCTGCATTAAAATAGACTCCTATTATAACCGACTCAATCAACACAATCAGTAGCCCTTGCTACTCTGATACTTACACTGAGCTTCATAACGAGATTATCATTATTCATTAAAACTGCATTAACAACCATAGATTGTCGGTCTTCTGTCTGAATAACTGCTCGTCTCTCTCTCATTTGAGAGAACATAATACATTCCGAATATGATGACACTGAATTTCCACTGAGAAAAGCTAACAGTCAGAGAATGCTACCAACAAAATGCAGGCGTTTGCAGACCATCAACCTGAGGTTAGCCTTGTCCTAATAATTGGGGATGTCAGTCTGAGTACCCTGTACTGAGATCAGTAGAGTGACGTGATACAAAGAGACATGTCTACACAGCATCACATTAGTGTGAACCAAGACTGTTCCACGGGCAGGCCTGGTTGTAGCAAGATATGTTTGAGTGGTGTCTGCAGCAATTTTAGCATTTTAGCTAACCCTAAACATTCTCCTAACCTGCCATGTTAATTCTCCTAACCTGCTACGAAAAGTTATTTAAAAAACCGGCAGACCTGCCCTGAGAACGATACAGCCATGTCCACCCCTTTCAATAGTTTAACCACTCAGGTCTGGAAAAAGTCCCATCAATCACTTCTCCATTGACCTTACTGTCTGATAGCATTCAGCTTGTCACTTAGCTAGCCACATTTAAGCTCTGTGTCTTTCCATTTGGCATGTGATTGTCTAGTGAAGTGATGAAGTGTGCCCAGAGACTGTAGTTGAAAATTAGCAGGCCTGGCTAAAACTAGCACTTTTTCAGAAATGTTGATCAATGTGCACTGTCCATGTAAAAATAAACTTAACAAAGTAAAGTAAACAAGGGTGTGGGATGGATGATTATCTGGTAAAGTAAGTGTGTGGGGTTGATTATCTGGTAATGTAAGTGTGTGGGGTTGATTATCTGGTAATGTAAGTGTGTGGGGTTGATTATCTGGTAATGTAAGTGTGTGGGGTTGATTATCTGGTAATGTAAGTGTGTGGGGTTGATTATCTGGTAATGTAAGTGTGTGGGGTTGATTATCTGGTAATGTAAGGGGTTTTCTGGTCATGTACAGTGCATTCGGAAAGTATTTAACATTTTGTAAACGTTACAGTCTTATTCTAAAATGGGTTAAATTGTTTTTTCCCTCAACAATCTACACACAATACCCCATAATGATGAAGCAAAAACAGTATTTTAGAAATTTTTGCAATTGTATTAAAGTAAAAAACTGAAATATGACCTTTACATAAGTATTCAGACCCTTTACTCAGAACTTTGTTGAAGCACCTTTGGCAGCAATTACAGCCTCGAGTCTTCTTGGGTATGACGCAACAAGCTTGGCACACCTGTATTTGGGGAGTTTCTCCCATTCTTCTCTGCAGAGCCTCTCAAGCTCTGTCAGGTTGTATGGGGAGCGTCACTGCACAGCTATTTTCAGGTCTCTCCAGAGATGTTCAATCGTGTTTAAGTCCGGGCTCTGGCTGGGCCACTCAAGTACACTCAGAGACTTGTCCCGAAGCCACTCCTGCAATGTTTTGGCTGTGTGCTTAAGGTTGTTATCCTGCTGGAAGGTGAACCTTCGCCCCAATCTGAGGTCCTGAACACTTTTGAGCAAGTTTTCATCAAGAATATACTTTGCTTCGTTTACCTTCCCACAATCCTGACTAGTCTCCCAGTCCCCGCCACAGAAAAACATCCCCCACAGCATGATGCTGCCACCACCACGCTTCACTGTAGGGATGGTGCCAGGTTTCCTTCATACGTGATGCTTGGCATTCAGGCCAAAGAGTTAAATATTGCTTTCATCAGATTAGAGAATCTTGTTTTTCATGGTCTGAGTCCATTAGTTGCCTTTTGGCAAACTCCAAGTGGGCTGTCATGTGCCTTTTACTGGGGAGTGGCTTCCGTCTGTCCACTCTATCATAAAGGCCTGATTGGTTGTCCTTCTGGAAGGTTCTCTTATGTCCACAGAGAAACTCTGTCAGAGTGACCATCAGGTTCTTGGTCACCTCCCTGACCAAGGCCGTTCTCCCCCAATTGCTCAGTTTGGCTGGGCAGCCAGCTCTAGGAAGAGTCTTGGTGGTTCAAAACTTCTTCCATTTAAGAACCATAGAGGCCACAGTGTTCTTGGGGACCTTCAATGCTGCAAAATGTTTTGGTACCCTTCTCCAGATCTGTGCCTCAACACAATCCTGCCTTGGGCTCTACGGACAATTCTTCCACCTCATGGCTTGGTTTTTGCTCTGACATGCACTGTTAACTGTGGGACCTTATATAGACAGGTGTGTGCCTTTCCAAATCATGTCCAATCAATTGAATTTACCACAGATGGACTCCAATCAAGTTGTAGAAACATCTCAAGGATGATCAATGGAAACAGGATGCACCTGAGCTCAATTTTGAGTCTCATAGCAAAGGGTCTGAATACTTATAAACAAATAAATAAATAAGTATAAATATTTAAATAAGGTATTTGTTTTTTATTTGTAATACATTTGAAAAACATTCTAAAAACATGTTTTTGCTTTTTAATTATGGGGTATTGGTGTAGATTGATGAGGAAAAAAGTTTGTTTAATCAATTTTAGAATAAGGCTGTAATGTAACAAAATGTGGAAAAGTCAAGGGGTCTGAATACTTTCTGTATGCACTGTAAGTATGTGGGGTTGATTATCTGGTAATGTAAGGGGTTTCCAGGTAATGTAAGTATGTGGGGTTGACTATCTGGTAATGTAAGTGGTTCAGGTAATATAAGTATGTGGGGTTGATTATCTGGTAATGTAAGTGTGTTGGGTTGTGGTAACTATTGTTAAGTCTGGTTATTTGATGTGTGTGTAGAGTATGGAATAGTATAGTTTTGTCTGGTGATGTGATGGTGTTGTAGTATAGTTTTTTCTGGTGATGTGATGGTGTTGTGGTAGTGTTGTTTTGTCTGGTGATGTGATGGTGTGATCGAGTTGTAGTATTGTTTTGTCTGGTGATGTGATGGTGTAATGGTGTTGTGGTGGGGTAGTATTGTTTTTTCTGGTGATGTGATGGTGTTGTGGTAGTGTTGTTTTGTCTGGTGATGTGATGGTGTAATGGTGTTGTGGTGGGGTAGTATTGTTTTGTCTGGTGATGTGATGGTGTAATGGTGTTGTGGTGGGGTAGTATTGTTTTGTCTGGTGATGTGATTGATGGTGTAATGGTGTTGTGGTGGGGTAGTGTTGTTTTGTCTGGTGATGTGATGGTGTGATGGTGTTGTGGTGGGGTAGTATTGTTTTGTCTGGTGATGTGATTGATGGTGTAATGGTGTTGTGGTGGGGTAGTGTTGTTTTGTCTGGTGATGTGATGGTGTAATGGTGTTGTGGTGGGGTAGTATTGTTTTTTCTGGTGATGTGATTGATGGTGTAATGGTGTTGTGGTGGGGTAGTGTTGTTTTGTCTGGTGATGGTGTTGTGGTGGGGTAGTATTGTTTTGTCTGGTGATGTGATTGATGGTGTAATGGTGTTGTGGTGGGGTAGTATTGTTTTTTCTGGTGATGTGATGGTGTTGTGGTAGTGTTGTTTTGTCTGGTGATGTGATGGTGTGATCGAGTTGTAGTATTGTTTTGTCTGGTGATGTGATGGTGTAATGGTGTTGTGGTGGGGTAGTATTGTTTTGTCTGGTGATGTTGTGGTGGGGTAGTATTGTTTTTTCTGGTGATGTGATGGTGTAATGGTGTTGTGGTGGGGTAGTATTGTTTTGTCTGGTGATGTTGTGGTGGGGTAGTATTGTTTTTTCTGGTGATGTGATGGTGTAATGGTGTTGTGGTGAGGTAGTATTGTTTTGTCTGATGATGTGATTGATGGTGTAATGGTTTTGTGGTGGGGTAGTATTGTTTTGTCTGGTGTTGTGATGGTGTAATGGTGTCGTGGTGGGGTAGTATGGTTTTTTCTGGTGATGTGATGGTGTTGTGGTAGTGTTGTTTTGTCTGGTGATGTGATGGTGTGATGGTGTTGTGGTGGGGTAGTGTTGTTTTGTCTGGTGATGGTGTTGTGGTGGGGTAGTATTGTTTTGTCTGGTGATGTGATGGTGTAATGGTGCTGTGGTGGGGTAGTATTGTTTTGTCTGGTGATGTGATGGTGTAATGGTGTTGTGGTGGGGTAGTATTGTTTTGTCTGGTGATGTGATGGTGTGATGGTGTTGTGGTGGGGTAGTATTGTTTTGTCTGGGGATGTGATGGTGTAATGGTGTTGTGGTGGGGTAGTATTGTTTTTTCTGGTGATGTGATGGTGTTATGGTAGTGTTGTTTTGTCTGGTGATGTGATGGTGTAATGGTGTTGTGGTGGGGTAGTATTGTTTTGTCTGGTGATGTGATGGTGTAATGGTGTTGTGGTGGGGTAGTATTGTTTTTTCTGGTGATGTGATTGATGGTGTAATGGTGTTGTGGTGGGGTAGTATTGTTTTTGCTGGTGATGTGATGGTGTTGTGGTAGAATTGTTTTGTCTGGTGATGTTGTGGTGGGGTAGTATTGTTTTTTCTGGTGATGTGATGGTGTAATGGTGTTGTGGTGAGGTAGTATTGTTTTGTCTGGTGATGTGATGGTGTAATGGTGTTGTGGTGGGGTAGTATTGTTTTGTCTGGTGATGTGATGGTGTTGTAGTGGGGTAGTATTGTTTTTTCTGGTGATGTGATGGTGTTGTGGTGAGGTAGTATTGTTTTGTCTGGTGATGTGATTGATGGTGTAATGGTGTTGTTGTGGGGTAGTATTGTTTTGTCTGGTGATGTGATGTGATGGTGTAATGGTGTTGTGGTGGGGTAGTATTGTTTTGTCTGGTGATGTGATGGTGTAATGGTGTTGTGGTGGGGTAGTATTGTTTTTTCTGGTGATGTGATGGTGTTGTGGTAGTGTTGTTTTGTCTGGTGATGTGATGGTGTAATGGTGTTGTGGTGGGGTAGTATTGTTTTTTCTGGTGATGTGATTGATGGTGTAATGGTGTTGTGGTGGGGTAGTATTGTTTTGTCTGGTGATGTTGTGGTGGGGTAGTATTGTTTTTTCTGGTGATGTGATGGTGTAATGGTGTTGTGGTGAGGTAGTATTGTTTTGTCTGGTGATGTGATGGTGTTGTGGTGGGGTAGTATTGTTTTGTCTGGTGATGTGATTGATGGTGTAATGGTGTTGTGGTGGGGTAGTATTGTTTTGTCTGGTGATGTGATTGAGGGTGTAATGGTGTTGTGGTGGGGTAGTATTGTTTTTGCTGGTGATGTGATGGTGTTGTGGTAGTATTGTTTTGTCTGGTGATGTTGTGGTGGGGTAGTATTGTTTTTTCTGGTGATGTGATGGTGTAATGGTGTTGTGGTGAGGTAGTATTGTTTTGTCTGGTGATGTGATGGTGTTGTAGTGGGGTAGTATTGTTTTTTCTGGTGATGTGATGGTGTTGTGGTGAGGAAGTATTTTTTTTGTCTGGTGATGTGATTGATGGTGTAATGGTGTTGTTGTGGGGTAGTATTGTTTTGTCTGGTGATGTGATGTGATGGTGTAATGGTGTTTTGGTGGGGTAGTATTGTTTTGTCTGGTGATGTGATTGATGGTGTAATGGTGTTGTGGTGGGGTAGTATCGTTTTGTCTGGTGATGTTGTGGTGGGGTAGTATTGTTTTTTCTGGTGATGTGATGGTGTAATGGTGTTGTGGTGAGGTAGTATTGTTTTGTCTGGTGATGTGATTGATGGTGTAATGGTGTTGTGGTGGGGTAGTATTGTTTTGTCTGGTGATGTTGTGGTGGGGTAGTATTGTTTTTTCTGGTGATGTGATGGTGTAATGGTGTTGTGGTGGGGTAGTGTTGTTTTGTCTGGTGATGTGATGGTGTGATGGTGTTGTGGTGGGGTAGTGTTGTTTTGTCTGGTGATGTGATTGATGGTGTAATGGTGTTGTGGTGGGGTAGTGTTGTTTTGTCTGGTGATGTGATGGTGTGATGGTGTTGTGGTGGGGTAGTATTGTTTTGTCTGGTGATGTGATGGTGTTGTGGTGGGGTAGTATTGTTTTGTCTGGTGATGTGAATGATGGTGTAATGGTGTTGTGGTGGGGTAGTATTGTTTTGTCTGGTGTTGTGATGGTGTAATGGTGTCATGGTGGGGTAGTATGGTTTTTTCTGGTGATGTGATGGTGTTGTGGTAGTGTTGTTTTGTCTGGTGATGTGATTGATGGTGTTCTGGTGTTGTGGTGGGGTAGTATTGTTTTGTCTGGTGATGTGATGGTGCTGTGGTGGGGTAGTATTGTTTTGTCTGGTGATGTGATGGTGTTGTGGTGGGGTAGTATTGTTTTTTCTGGTGATGTGGTGGTGTTATGGTAGTGTTGTTTTGTCTGGTGATGTGATGGTGTAATGGTGTTGTGGTGGGATAGTATTGTTTTGCCTGGTGATGGTGTAATGGTGTTGTGGTGGGGTAGTATTGTTTTTCTGGTGATGTGATTGATGGTGTAATGGTGTTGTGGTGGGGTAGTATTGTTTTTTCTGGTGATGTGATGGTGTAATGGTGTTGTGGTGAGGTAGTATTGTTTTGTCTGGTGATGTGATGGTGTAATGGTGTTGTGGTGGGGTAGTATTGTTTTGTCTGGTGATGTGATGGTGTTGTAGTGGGGTAGTATTGTTTTTTCTGGTGATGTGATGGTGTTGTGGTGAGGTAGTATTGTTTTGTCTGGTGATGTTATGTGATGGTGTAATGGTGTTGTGGTGGGGTAGCATTGTTTTGTCTGGTGTTGTGATGGTGTAATGGTGTTGTGGTGGGGTAGTATTGTTTTTTTATGGTGATGTGATGGTGTTGTGGTAGTGTTGCTTTGTCTGGTGATGTGATGGTGTGATGGTGTTGTGGTGGGGTAGTGTTGTTTTGTCTGGTGATGTGATGGTGTTGTGGTGGGGTAGTGTTGTTTTGTCTGGTGATGTGATGGTGTAATGGTGTTGTGGTGGGGTAGTATTGTTTTTTCTGGTGATGTGATGGTGTTGTGGTAGTGTTGTTTTGTCTGGTGATGTGATGGTGTGATGGTGTTGTGGTAGTGTTGTTTTGTCTGGTGATGTGATGGTGTGATGGTGTTGTGGTAGTGTTGTTTTGTCTGGTGATGTGATGGTGTTGTGGTGGGGTAGTATTGTTTTGTCTGGTGATGTGATGGTGTAATGGTGTTGTGGTGGGGTAGTATTGTTTTGTCTGGTGATGTGATTGATGGTGTAATGGTGTTGTTGTGGGGTAGTATTGTTTTGTCTGGTGATGTTATGTGATGGTGTAATGGTGTTGTGGTGGGGTAGTATTGTTTTGTCTGGTGTTGTGATGGTGTAATGGTGTTGTGGTGGGGTAGTATTGTTTTTTTATGGTGATGTGATGGTGTTGTGGTAGTGTTGCTTTGTCTGGTGATGTGATGGTGTGATGGTGTTGTGGTGGGGTAGTGTTGTTTTGTCTGGTGTTGTGATGGTGTTGTGGTGGGGTAGTGTTGTTTTGTCTGGTGATGTGATGGTGTAATGGTGTTGTGGTGGGGTAGTATTGTTTTTTCTGGTGATGTGATGGTGTTGTGGTAGTGTTGTTTTGTCTGGTGATGTGATGGTGTGATGGTGTTGTGGTAGTGTTGTTTTGTCTGCTGATGTGATGGTGTGATGGTGTTGTGGTGGGGTAGTATTGTTTTGTCTGGTGATGTGATGGTGTAATGGTGTTGTGGTGGGGTAGTATTGTTTTGTCTGGTGATGTGATTGATGGTGTAATGGTGTTGTGGTGGGGTAGTATTGTTTTGTCTGGTGATGTGATGGTGTTGTGGTAGTGTTGTTTTGTCTGGTGATGTGATGGTGTGATGGTGTTGTGGTGGGGTAGTATTGTTTTTTTCTGGTGATGTGATGATGTTGTGGTAGTGTTGTTTTGTCTGGTGATGTGATGGTGTTGTGGTAGTGTTGTTTTGTCTGGTGATGTGATGGTGTTGTGGTAGTGTTGTTTTGTCTGGTGATGTGATGGTGTGATGGTGTTGTGGTAGTGTTGTTTTGTCTGGTGATGTGATGGTGTTGTGGTGGGGTAGTATTGTTTTGTCTCTTGATGTGATGGTGTAATGGTGTTGTGGTGGGGTAGTATTGTTTTGTCTGGTGATGTGATTGATGGTGTAATGGTGTTGTGGTGGGGTAGTATTGTTTTGTCTGGTGATGTGATGGTGTTGTGGTAGTGTTGTTTTGTCTGGTGATGTGATGGTGTTGTGGTGGGGTAGTATTGTTTTTTTCTGGTGATGTGATGATGTTGTGGTAGTATTGTTTTTTTCTGGTGATGTGATGATGTTGTGGTAGTGTTGTTTTGTCTGGTGATGTGATGGTGTTGTGGTAGTGTTGTTTTGTCTGGTGATGTGATGGTGTTGTGGTAGTGTTGTTTTGTCTGGTGATGTGATGGTGTTGTGGTAGTGTTGTTTTGTCTGGTGATGTGATGGTGTTGTGGATATTGTTGTTTTGTCTGGTGATGTGATGATGTTGTGGTAGTGTTGTTTTGTCTGGTGATGTGATGGTGTTGTGGTAGTGTTGTTTTGTCTGGTGATGTGATGGTGTTGTGGATATTGTTGTTTTGTCTGGTGATGTGATGGTGTGATGGTGTTGTGGTAGTGTTGTTTTGTCTGGTGATGTGATGGTGTGATGGTGTTGTGGTGGGGTAGTATTGTTTTGTCTGGTGATGTGATGGTGTAATGGTGTTGTGGTGGGGTAGTATTGTTTTGTCTGGTGATGTGATTGATGGTGTAATGGTGTTGTGGTGGGGTAGTATTGTTTTGTCTGGTGATGTGATTGATGGTGTAATGGTGTTGTGGTGGGGTAGTATTGTTTTGTCTGGTGATGTGATTGATGGTGTAATGGTGTTGTTGTGGGGTAGTATTGTTTTGTCTGGTGATGTGATTGATGGTGTAATGGTGTTGTGGTGGGGTAGTATTGTTTTGTCTGGTGATGTGATTGATGGTGTAATGGTGTTGTGGTGGGGTAGTATTGTTTTGTCTGGTGATGTGATTGATGGTGTAATGGTGTTGTGGCGGGGTAGTATTGTTTTTTCTGGTGATGTGATGGTGTTGTGGTAGTGTTGTTTTGTCTGGTGATGTGGTGGTGGGGTAGTATTGTTTTGTCTGGTGATGTGATGGTGTAATGGTGTTGTGGTGGGGTAGTATTGTTTTTTCTGGTGATGTGATGGTGTTGTGGTAGTGTTGTTTTGTCTGGTGATGTGTGTATGGGTGAGTTGTAACATGGAGAGTTGATACTTACCAAGTTTTGTTCACACAGTCCTCTGAACTGCTCAAATTTCTTGGTCATGAGGAGCTGAGCACTGCCCACTGCACTGCGAACTTTTCCCAACACTGCAGATAACAAGAATACATACAGATTGAGTCATACTGACACACACGTGCACAGACAGACAGATAGACACAGGTAGACAGGCAGGTACAGACAGGCAGGCAGACACAGACAGACAGTCAGGTAGTCAGGCAGACACTCACACACACACACTTTGTTGGGGCATTGGGAATGCAACACCAATGAACAGAGCGTGTCAAAGAGTGCCATTACAAAGAGTGTCTCTCATTGTTCCATTTAGGAACAAAACTCGAACCTAATGCTAATAAACTTTCCCCCTAGCAACTAATTTGTATCAGGTCTTCCTATACATTCATTTCAGTACATTCTCAAAAACAAGACTGTTCTGCCACGTACTTAGAGTCGAGGACCTTTTTGAGCACAGACACCACGCCTAAAGGTTATGGGTTTAGAACACTACCATCATAAGAAAGGAGACGTGGTTGTCTCTACACAATTCCCTCTATCTGTACAACTAAATTGACAGCTAGACTGCACACAAGGACATCTGTGAAAAGGATTTGTCACAGGGAGACAAGATGATTTGTGAGGGAGAAAAATCTCAGCCTGTTCAAACAGGAACATCACATTAACACAGCAAACCATCCCAGCAACGTTCCCAAAACAAACCCAAGCAAATGTGGGGTGTCTAGACTAGAGATGGACGTTAAGGCTTTTCCAGTATTGTCTAAACGACTACACGGGGGCCACCCAAGAGGATTACAGTGTAATGGACAGTGTTATCCTCTTTAAAGGTAGCACTCTAAGCCTACATAGTTACTAGAGCAATACCAGTATCGCAATATTTTTCCCATGGCAAAAATGAAAATACGAAGCAGAGTCAATTGGTCCTATAAAAACCTGCTCTATGTAAAATATAGTGTGCTATATGCTACATGGAAAATAAATACATGTGACCCTGGATGACAACATAATGATGTTTTGTCCAACATTAGGGCTGTTTTTCTAAACAAGTCAAATCCGCTTCCTGTGTGCTTCCTTGCCACTTTAGTAACGACTGGTGTCGTCCCGGGCCTCATAGATACTTGAGTCTTCTTCATCCAGTATTTATGACTTTAGTCTCTGTTTTAATGCTGCATCAAAAACAAACAAACATCTGTGTTGGTGAAATTGATTAAAAAAAACAAAAAATAGGACCACTGGATGATGAGGTTATGGCAATGAGATTAGGGGGCCAGCAGAACCAGGTGTTTCTATGGTCCGGCACGAATCAGACTCAATGTCAACTCTATCGTGCCAACAGTGAGAGAAATGAATGCGCAAGCACACACACTGCAAATGGCAGATACAAAACAACACTACCACAACATCATCACATCACCAGAAAATGCTTTTTTCTTAGTTTGGTCAATATATTCTGAATTAGTGTGCATGCTTGACTGAGATTTTGTGTGAGGACTGTGTGTGTGTGTGTGTGTGTGTGTGTGTGTGTGTGTGTGTGTGTGTGTGTGTGTGTGTGTGTGTGTGTGTGTCATTTCAGCCTGATGTTGAGGTACTTATCTAATCTGGGTCTGTAATCAGGTACAGAGTACATTAGTGTAATTCTGGAATTAGAACCCTGTCTGTGTGTTAACTCCAGCTATTACCGCCTCATCCACTGCAGAGTACTTCCGGCGCCGACTTCCGGCGCCGAGCGAGATGGCAGCCTCGCTTCGCGTTCCTTGGAAAATATGCAGTATTTTGTTTTTTTATGTGTTATTTCTTACATTGGTACCCCAGGTGATCTTAGATTTCATTACATACAGTCGGGAGGAACTACTGAATTTACGAGTAACGTCAACTAACCACCGTTCCTACCAGGAATATGACTTTCCCGAAACGGATCCAGTGTTTTGCCTTCCACCCAATACAATGGACCTGATCCCAGCCGGGGAGCCTACGCGACGCCGTAAAAGGGGCAAATGTAGCGGTCTCCTGGTCAGGCTTCGGAGACGGGCACATCGCGCTCCACTCCCTAGCATACTACTCGCCAATGTCCAGTCTCTTGACAATAAGGTCGATGAAATCCGAGCACGGGTAACATTCCAGAGAGACATCAGGGATTGCAACGTGCTCTGCTTCACGGAAACATGGCTAACTCAAAAGACGCTAACGGAGTCGGTGCAGCCAGCTGGTTTCTTCACGCATCGCGCAGACAGAAACAAACATCTTTCTGGTAAGAAGAGGGGCGGGGGGGTATGCCTCATGATTAACGAGACGTGGTGTGATCATCATAACAACACTCAGGAACTCAAGTCATTCTGTTCACCTGATCTAGAACTCCTCACAATCAAATGTCGACTGCATTATCTACCAAGGGTATTCTCTTCGGTCATAATCACAGCCGTATATATTCCCCCCCAAGCAGACACATCGATGGCCCTGAACGAACTCTATCTGACTCTCTGTAAACTGGAAACCACACACCCTGAGGCTGCATTCATCGTAGCTGGGGATTTTAACAAGGCTAATCTAAAAACAAAACTCCCTAAATTCTATCAGCACATCGATTGTCCTACCAGGGCTGGCAAAACTCTGGATCACTGTTATACTAACTTCCGCGACGCATATAAGGCCCTCCCCCGCCCCCCTTTCGGAAAAGCTGACCACGACTCCATTTTGTTGATTCCAGCCTACAAACAGAAATTAAAACAACAACCTCCCGCACTCAGGTCTGTTCAACGCTGGTCCGACCAATCTGATTCCACGCTTCAAGACTGCTTCGATCACGCGGATTGGAATATGTTCCGCATTGCGTCCAACAACAACATTGAAGAATATGCTGATTCGGTGAGCGAGTTCATTAGGAAGTGCATTGACGATGTCGTACCCACAGCAACGATTAAAACATTCCCAAACCAGAAACCGTGGATTGACGGCAGCATTCGTGTGAAACTGAAAGCACGAACCACTGCTTTTAACCTTGGCAAGGTGACCGGAAACATGACCGAATACACACAGTGTAGCTATTCTCTCCGCAAGGCTATCAAACAGGCAAAGTCCCAGTACAGAGACAAAATAGAATCGCAATTCAACAGCTCAGACACAAGAGGTATGTGGCAGGGTCTACAGTCTATCACGGATTACAAAAAGAAAACCAGCCCCGTCGCGGACCAGGATGTCTTGCTCCCAGACAGGCTAAATATCTTTTTTGCCCGCTTTGAGGACAATACAGTGCCACTGACACGGCCCGCTACCAAAACCTGCGGGCTCTCCTTCACTGCAGCCGAGGTGAGTAAAACATTTAAACGTGTTAACCCTTGCAAGGCTGCAGGCCCAGACGGCATTCCCAGCCGCGTCCTCAGAGCATGCGCAGACCAGCTGGCTGGTGTGTTTACGGACATATTCAATCAATCCTTATCCCAGTCTGCTGTTCCCACATGCTTCAAGAGGGCCACCATTGTTCCTGTTCCCAAGAAAGCTAAGGTAACTGAGCTAAACGACTACCGCCCCGTAGCACTCACTTCCGTCATCATGAAGTGCTTTGAGAGACTAGTCAAGGACCATATCACCTCCACCCTACCGGACACCCTAGACCCACTCCAATTTGCTTACCGACCCAATAGGTCCACAGACGACGCAATCGCAACCACACTGCCCTAACCCATCTGGACAAGAGGAATACCTATGTGAGAATGCTGTTCATCGACTACAGCTCAGCATTTAACACCATAGTACCCTCCAAACTCGTCATCAAGCTCGAGACCCTGGGTCTCGACCCCGCCCTGTGCAACTGGGTCCTGGACTTCCTGACGGGCCGCCCCCAGGTGGTGAGGGTAGGTAACAACATCTCCACCCCGCTGATCCTCAACACTGGGGCCCCACAAGGGTGCGTTCTGAGCCCTCTCCTGTACTCCCTGTTCACCCACGACTGCGTGGCCATGCACGCCTCCAACTCAATCATCAAGTTTGCGGACGACACTACAGTGGTAGGCTTGATTACCAACAACGACGAGACGGCCTACAGGGAGGAGGTGAGGGCCCTCGGAGTGTGGTGTCAGGAAAATAACCTCACACTCAACGTCAACAAAACAAAGGAGATGATTGTGGACTTCAGGAAACAGCAGAGGGAGCACCCCCCTATCACATCGACGGGTCAGTAGTGGAGAAGGTGGAAAGTTTTAAGTTCCTCGGTGTACACATCACGGACAAACTGAATTGGTCCACCCACACAGACAGCGTTGTGAAGAAGGCGCAGCAGCGCCTCTTCAACCTCAGGAGGCTGAAGAAATTCGGCTTGTCACCAAAAGCACTCACAAACTTCTACAGATGCACAATCGGGAGCATCCTGTCGGGCTGTATCACCGCCTGGTACGGCAACTGCTCCGCCCACAACCGTAAGGCTCTCCAGAGGGTAGTGAGGTCTGCAGAACGCATCACCCGGGGCAAACTACCTGCCCTCCAGGACACCTACACCACCCGATGTCACAGGAAGGCCATAAAGATCATCAAGGACAACAACCACCCAAGCCACTGCCTGTTCACCCCGCTATCATCCAGAAGGCGAGGTCAGTACAGGTGCATCAATGCAGGGACCGAGAGACTGAAAAACAGCTTCTATCTCAAGGCCATCAGACTGTTAAACAGCCACCACTAACATTTAGCGGCCGCTGCCAACATACTGACTCAACTCCAGCCACTTTAAAAATGGGAATTGATGGAAATTATGTAAAAACGTACCACCAGCCACTTTAAACAATGCCACCTAATATAATGTTTACATACCCTACATTACACATCTCTTATGTATATGTATATACTGTACTCTATATCATCTACTGCATCTTGCCATCTTATGTAATACATGGACCACTAGCCACTTTATACTATGCCACTTTATGTTTACATACCCTACAGTACTCATCTCATAGGTATATACCGTACTCTATACCATGTACTGCATCTTGCCTATGCCGTTCTGTACCATCACTCATTCATATATCTTTATGTACATATTCTTTATCCCTTTACACTTGCGTGTATAAGGTAGTAGTTGTGGAATTGTTAGGTTAGATTACTTGTTGTTATTACTGCATTGTCGGAACTAGAAGCACAAGCATTTCGCTACACTCGCATTAACATCTGCTAACCATGTGTGTGTGACTAATAAAATTTGATTTGATTTGAGAGTGTCGGCGTGTGTGTGTGTTGTGGTTGAACCCTAGCCAGGCTTTGAGCCCTTGGGTCAGGTCAGGCCATCAGGTCAGACCACTTTGTAGATCAATTCACTGTCATGATGTGGATGGTGGGGCAATATACTAAAGTGTGTCTTACCCTCCTCTGAGAGCTGGTTGTCTTTGGTCTCCTGCTCCATCTGCTGGCACCAGCCCTCCATGCGGCCCGTCTCTGCCTGCAGCAACTTGAGGAACCAGTGGCCGTCCCGCCGGCATGCAGGGCCTGGAGGGGGCACCGCGTTAGGGTTCCCACTGCCCGCATTCTCATTCCCACTCTCCAGCCAGGGGTCCGGAGGGGGTAGGAACGAGGGGTCCAGGGCCGGATCCAGGCTCTCGGCGAAGGAGTCGGAGGAGGACCGTGTGGTGGAGCGGTTGAGGAACTGCCGTAGTGGAGGTGGAGACGTACTGGTGTCAGCAGTGGGATTTGATCCGTTGCCCTGGCTGAACTGGCCGCCGCACGGGGGAGAGTCCATGGATTGGCAGGCGTTGCTGACCATGCTCTTCTTCTCGGGGACGGGCTTGGCGTGGGAGATGACAGGGAGGTCCTGTGTGTCTGAGTCTGTCTCCTGCTTGGAGGCCATGTTACTGGAGCGACTGAGCCTGAAAAAACACACACACAAAAGTGATATAGGAAAAAGGGGTCAATGCTCAATCAATAACAATGGTGAAAATAGACAATGCATCTCTAATAATGTTGTCAAGGCAATGCGATATATAGTATTGGTAAACTAATATGTAAACTTCAAGAACCAGAATGTGCCTGCAACCTAACACCAATCTCAAACTAAAGCCAAACAGCATTTTCCTGCTGCAAAACAAACCAAGCAATGTTCTCAACGCCAGACAACGCCAGGATGAAGATATAGGTATAACACACAGAACCTAGACTAGACCATAGAGATGGATACAGGGCATACCACACAGTTAACTACTATTACAAAATGTAGTTGCACATGGTATCACAGTCTTTTGTGGCAAGTTCAACCTCTATCCATCTCTATGACTCATTACATACCATTACATACAATACACCACAATACTCATTACATACAATACCCAATAATGGCAAAGCAAAAACAGGTTTTTAGAATTTTTAAACTGAAATATCAAATGTACATAATAATTCAGATCCCTTACACAGTACTTTGTTGAAGTACCTTTGCCAGCAATTACAGCCTAGTCAATCAATCAATAATATAATAATTATTTTGGCAAAGATGTTAATTTTTAATTTACAATCTGTAGAAGCTATGAGAATAGGAAGGTTCAGGTCTTTTGTGAAGCATCACAGCACAGTTGAGAAATGTATGGCAAATAGAAATCCGAAATGGATGATGTTGGAAGATAGATGGGAGGGGGTGGGTGGAGCTGAAGGGTGGGACTAATAACAAGATTAACAATATAGGGCATACGGGATCTGTGAAATGTGTATAGGTGCGGAGCTTTTGTGAAATAGCACAGTTACAAGTGGAAATAAAATTGGATGGACAACAGAAATAGAGGAAGGACTAAGAACAAATAAGAGAGAACTATTGTAAAGTGGACTGTGTCTGTAAGATAGGTATAAGATGTAGAAATTGAAGGTAAAAGCAGAAGTGTTTATAAGTTTACTCCAATTGGGGGATTGGTGGTAGGGTCGCGGGGAATAATAATAAAGGCATATTCTTTAAAAAAGTATGTATGTCTATATAGGTATGTGTATGTATATATGTGTACATGTATGCATACGTGTATGGATATATATATTTACCCAAAAAAATATGGGGGAATGGAAATGATGCAGACAATTACATTGGAAGCAACATTCTTTCCGCAATACTAAGCTGATCCACCCCTAAAAAAAAAATTTAAAAAAAAAAATTACAGCCTCGAGTTTTCTTGGATATGACGCTACAAGCTTGGCACACCTGTATTTGGGGAGTTTCTCCCATTCCTCTCTACAGATCCTCTCAAGCTCTGTCAGGTTGGATGGGGAGCGTTCAAGAGATGTTCAAACGGGTTCAAGTCCGGGCTCTGGCTGGGCCACTCAAGGACATTCAGAGACTTGTCCCGAAGCCACTCCTGCTTAGGGTCGTTGTCCTGTTGGAAGGTGTACCTTCACCCCAGTCTGAGGTCCTGAGCGCTCTGCAGCAGGTTTTCATCAAGGATCTCTGAACTTGGCTCCATTCATTTTTGCTTTGATCCTGACTAGTCTCCCAGTCCCTGCCGCTGAAAAACATTCCCACAGCATGATGCTGCCACAACCATACTTCACTGTAGGGATGGTGCCAGGTTTCCTCCAGATGTGACACTTGGCATTCAGGCCAAAGAGTTCTATCTTGGTTTCATCAGACCAGAGAATCGTGTTTCTCATGGTCTGAAAGTCTTTAGGTGCCTTTTGCCAAACTCCAAGTGGGCTGTCATGTGCCTTTTACTGAGGAGTGGCTTCCGTCTGGACACTCTACCATAAAGGCCTGATTGGTGGAGTGCTGCAGAGATGTCTGTCCTTCTGGAAGCTTCTCCCATCTCCACAGAGGAACTCTAGAGACCTTCTCCCCCAATTGCTCAGTTTGGCCGGGCAGCCAATTCTAGGAAGAGTCTTGGTGGTTCCAAACTTCTTCCATTTAAGAATGATGGAGGCCACAGTGTTCTTAGGGAGCTTCAATACTGCAGAAACTTTTTAGTACCCTTCCCCAGATCTGTTCCTCGACACAATCCTGTCCCAGAGCTCTACGGACAATTCCTTCCACCTCATGGCTTGGTTTTTGCTCTGACATACACTGTCAACTGTGGGACCTTATATAGACAGGTGTTTGCCTTTCCAAATCATGTCCAATCAATTTAATTTACCATAGGTGGACTCGAATCAATTCGTAGAATCAATTTCTGTCTACTTCTGGCCCTTCTTTGGACACTGTGTTAACTAACCTCCAGACGAGCTTCAATGCCATACAACTCTCCTTCCGTGGCCTCCAACTGCTCTTAAATACAAGTAAAACTAAATGCATGCTCTTCAACCGATCGCTGCCTGCACCTGCCCGCCCGTCCAGCATCACTACTCTGGACGGTTCTGACTTAGAATATGTGGACAACTACAAATACCTAGGTGTATGGTTAGACTGTAAACTCTCCTTCCCGACTCACATAAAACATCTCCAATCCAAAGTTAAATCTAGAATTGGCTTCCTATTTTGCAACAAAGCATCCTTCACCCATGCTGCCAAACATACCCTCGTAAAACTGACCATCTTACCGATCCTTGACTTTGGCGATGTCATTTACAAAATAGCCTCAAACACCCTACTCAACAAATTGGATGCAGTCTGTCACAGTGCCATCCGTTTTGTCACCAAAGCCCCATATACTACCCACCACTGCGACCTGTACGCTCTCGTTGGCTGGCCCTCGCTTCATACTCGTCGCCAAACCCACTGGCTCCAGGTATCTACAAGACCCTGCTAGGTAAAGTCCCGCCTTATCTCTGCTCGCTGGTCACCATAGCAGCACCCGCCTGTAGCACGCGTTCCAGCAGGTATATCTCACTTGTCACTCCCAAAGCCAATTCCTCCTTTGGCCGCCTCTCCTTCCAGTTCTCTGCTGCCATTGACTGGAACGAACTACAAAAATCTCTGAAACTGGAAACACTTATCTCCCTCACTAGCTTTAAGCACCAGCTGTCAGAGCAGCTCACAGATCACTGCACCTGTACATAGTCCATCTATAAATAGCCCAAACAACTACCTCATCCCCTACTGTATTTATTTATTTTGCTCCTTTGCACCCCAGTATTTCTACTTTGCACACTCATCTACTGTCAAATCTACAATTCCAGTGTTTTAATTGCTATATTGTATTTACTTCGCCACCATGGCCTATTTATTGCCTTTAAATCCCTTATCTCACCTCATTTGCTCACATTGTACATAGACTTATTTTTCTACTGTATTATTGATGTATTATTGATTGATGTATGTTTGTTTTACTCCATGTGTAACTCTGTGTTGTTATATGTGTCGAACTGCTTTGCTTTATCTTGGCCAGGTCGCAGTTGTAAATGAGAACTTGTTCTCAACTTGCCTACCTGATTAAATAAAGGTGAAATAAAAAAAATAAAAACAATAAACATCTCAAGGATGATCAATTGAAACAGGATGCACCTGAGCTCAATTTTGAGTCTCATTGCAAAGGGTCTGAATACTTATGTAAATAAGGTATCTGTTTTTTGTTTTTGATAAATTAGCAAAAATGTATAAAAACCTGTTTTTGCTTTGTCATTATGGGGTATTTTGTGTAAATTGCTGAGTAAAATGTTTTATATAATACATTTTAGAATGAGGCTTTAACGTAACAAAATGTGGAAAAAGTCAAGGGGTCTGAATACTTTCAGAAGGCACTGTACTTTAATTGTTGGTATGGGGTGCCAATAAAATAGCATTGAGATTGTCACGTTCGTCGTAAAGATGAGACCAAGGTGCAGCGTGAGTAGAGTTCCACATAATTTGAATCAACTGAAACTCACCTAACAAAACAACAAACAAACAACCAAACGAAACGTGAAGCTACAGGTGTGCACTCAGGCAACTCAATGTAGACAAGATCCCACAACACAAATGAGGAAAATGGCTACCTAAATATGATCCCCAATCAGAGACAACGATAAACAGCTGTCTCTGATTGGGAACCATATCAGGCCAACATAGACATACAAAACCCCTAGACATACAAAAACCCTAGACCTACAAAAACTAGCGTACCCACCCTAGTCACACCCTGACCAAACCAAAATATATAGAAAAACAGAGATATCTAAGGTCAGGGCGTGACAGAGGTTTTTATTTGAAATAGGAATACTGTTGTTTAGATGGACACCCTAAATAACAGTAGTTATACAGTATATCCTTATATATACCCGTATATACAGTTGAAGTCGGAAGTTTACATACACGTACGTTGTAGTCATAAAAACTTGTTTTTCAACCACTCCACAAATTTCTTGTTAACAAACTATAGTTTTGGCAAGTCGGTTAGGACATCTACTTTGTGCATGACACAAGTAAATTTTTCAACAATTGTTTACAGACAGATTATTTCACTTATAAGTCACTGTATCACAATTCCAGTGGGTCAGAAGTTTACATACACTAAGTTGACTGTGTCTTTAAAAAGCTTGGAAAATTCCAGAAATTTATGTCATGGCTTTAGAAGCTTCTCATAGGCTAATTGACATAATTTGAGTCAATTGGAGGTGTACCTGTGGATGTATTTCAAGGCTTATCTTCAAACTCAGTGCCTCTTTGCTTGGGAAAGACTTCAGAAAAAAAATTGTAGACCTCCACAAGTCTGGTTCATCCTTGGGAGCAATTTCCAAATGCCTGAATGTACCACGTTCATCTGTACAAACAATAGTACACAAGTATAAACACCATGGGACCACGCAGCCATCATACCGCTCAGGAAGGAGACGCGTTCTGTCTCCTAGAGATTAACGTACTTTGGTGCGAAAAGTGCAAATCAATCCCAGACAAAAACAGCAAAGGACCTTGTGAAGATGCTGGAGGAAACAGGTACAAAAGTGTCTATATCCACAGCAAAACGAGTCCTATATCGACATAACCTGAAAGGCCGCTCAGCAAGGAAGAAGCCACTGCTCCAAAATCGCCATAAAAAAGCCAGACTACCGTTTGCAACTGCACATGGGGACAAAGATCGTACTTTTTGGAGAAATGTCCTCTGGTCTGATGAAACAAAAATATAACTGCCATATTGACCATCGTTATGTTTGGAGGAAAAAGGGGATGCTTGCAAGCCGAAGAACACCATCCCAACCGTGAAGCACGGGGGTGGCAGCATCATGTTGTGGGGGTGCTTTGCTGCAGGAGGGACTGGTGCACTTCACAAAATAGATGGCATCATGAGGATGGAAAATTTTGTGGATATATTGAAGCAACATCTCAAGACATCAGTCAGGAAGTTGAAGCTTGGTCGCAAATGTGTCTTCCAAATGGACAATGACCCCAAGCATACTTCCAAAGTTGTGGCAAAATGGCTTACGGACAACAAAATCAAGGTATTGGAGTGGCCATCACAAAGCCATGACCTCAATCCTATAGAAAATTTGTGGGCAGAACTGAAAAAGTGTGTGCGAGCAAGGAGGCCTACAAACTTGACTCAGTCACACCAGCTCTGTCAGGAGGAATCGTTCGAAATTCACCCAACTTATTGTGGGAAGCTTGTGGAAGGCTACCCAAAATGTTTGACCCAAGTTAAACAATTTAAAGGCAATGCTACCAAATACTAATTGAGTGTATATAATCTTCTGACCCACTGGGAATGTGATGAAAGAAATAAAAGCTGAAATAAATGATTCTCTCTACTATTATTCTGACATTTCACATTCTTAAAATAATGTAGTGATCCTAACTGACCTAAGACAGGGATTAAATGTCAGGAATTGTGAAAAACTGAGTTCAAATGTATTTGGCTAAGGTGTATGTAAACTTCTGACTTCAACTGTATATATACACATTTTGTTTGAGTCAAGTAAGACAAAGCTCTTTATTTAGGCTCTTTCTACGATATCAACTGGCCACAATCAGAAGTAATCAAATTGTGAGAGAATTCTGACAACCAACTTCACAACACTCTGCATGCAAACTAGGAGTTCCCTCCCGTCCCTGATACATGTGTAAATTTACTATAAATTGTGCCTTCCTGTATTATACTTATGCTACAATGTTAATTCCATTCTCCTGAGCCATTTACTTCATGCTCGTATTCTTGTATTTTCTTATTTCTTATTGTTGTTGCATTGTCGTGAAGGAATCTGCAATTAAGCATTTCATTGGATGGTGTATACCATGTGTATCCTGTACATACAACTAATAAAACGTAAACTTCAAAGAGAGGGAACAAAGGGGGTTGAAGCCAAGGACTTCCTGGCATTCAAAATATCACAAAACTATGTTAACTACCCGACAAGTACTACGCTACAGCACTACAGAATGACCTTCAAATCTTGCATGTAAATGCTGTATGCTCTTGGCAACATAACAGGCATGTAACTGTTTTCTCACATTATGGACATTTTCTCAGTGACTACATTAAAATGGCCCCTCAGGGATGACTACAAATAGGCAACATTTTATTGTGTGGAGCAGAAATATTATTTCCTTATGGGAAATGATTGACATGTCATGACCGGGGGGACAGGAAGTGCTGTTACTTACTGCCAGCCGTCGTCCGCCTGTATTCCGATTGACTGGAATCTGGCCAATGGTTGTGTCGGTGTCTCCACTCGTTGGACTTCCTCCTGAATGCAGTCAACCTGGCAACCAATCAGAAGACACAGTCATCAAAAGGTTGAATCTGGAGGAATTTGGTGGTAATCCAGAATTCCAAGATTAAAATGATATATCAATGTGGTTCTTGAGACATTAAGACTGTTGGAAAAGCATTCCTCATGAAGCTGGTTGAGAGAATGCAAAGAGTGTGCAACGCTGTCATCAAGGCAAAGGGTGGCTACTTTGAAGAATCTAAAATACATTTTGATATGTTTAATACTTTTTTGGTTACTACATGATTCCATATGTGTTATTTCATAGTTTTTATGTCTTCATTATTATTCTATAACGTAGAAAATAGTAAAAATAAAGAAAAACCCTTGAATTAGTAGGTGCGTCTAAACTTTTGACTGGTACTATATTCATTGCTGTTGTCAAGGAAACAATAGTAGTATACACCCCCACGCACCCATCTAAGGATTTGAACCAGCAGCCAATTGGTTGCTGCACGCCAGTCCATTGCCGGGCCTTAACCATACTGCCACAGAAACTCAAGCTCTACTACTGTGATGTTACTGACTAATGTAACGTTAATGACTAACTTCACTGACGATACCATAACGTCACTGACTAACGGCGCTCGTAACGGCGCTCCTACCTGTATGCCTATGGAGGAAAGCTTCCTCCGGGGCACGATGTCCGCGAGGGGCTCCTCTGCCATCAGGTTCCCCCTGTTGGTGCCCGTCGTCTTCAAGGGTTCACGCTGGGAGTCGTTGGCGTTAGTACCGGTGGTAGTGTGGTGGACGGTGGTGGTGAGGGGTTCCCGGGGGGTGGCGACGGGGACGGGGATGGGCCAAGGGATACCCCGAGCCAAGCTGTTGGCGCGTGTGCTGTCGAGGCTGTCGGAGGAGTTGCTGTGGGCTTGGCTGGACTGACTGGTAATGGTCTTGCTGCGGCGATCACGCTCAGACTGGTGGTCCAGGTAGGTGTCCTGGGCTGACTCAGTGCTGCTCTGCACCGTCACAGAGATGTAGGGCTTCGAAGTGGTGCGGGGCGGCACGGGCGGTGGCGCCGGCTTCTTACAGGTAGTGATGCATGTGGAGACTGGAGGAGAGGGGAAAAGAGAGAGACAAAGAGAGAGAGAGCGAAAGAACATGAGAGAGATTCCTATAGAGTATGTAGTGTGGACACCAATTTTGAAGGTTCCAAACTTCTTCAATTTAAGAATGATGGAGGTCACTGTGTTCTTGGGGACCGTTATTTCTGCAGAAATGTTTTGGCTCCCTTCCCCATATCTGTGCCTCAACACAATCCTGTCTTGGAGCTCTACGGAATAATTCCTTCATGGCTTGGTTTTTGCTCTGACATGCACTGTCAACTGTGGGACCTTATATAGACAGGTGTGTGCCTTTCCAAATCATGTCCAATCAATTGAATTTAACACAGGTGGACTCCAATCAAGTTGTCGAAACATCTCAAGGATGATCAATGGCGACAGGATGCACCTGAGCTAAATTTCACATCTCATAGCAAAGGGTCTGAATACTTATGTAAATAAGCTATTTCTGTTTTGTATTTTTAATACATTTGTCTAAAAACGTCTAAAAATGTCTAAAAACCTGTTTCTATTGTAGAAGAGAATCTAATTGAGTGACTTCTGATGCACAACCAACTTTCGAAATTGCACATTGTGTATTCTATTATTCTAATTCTCAACAGTAAGTTGAGACCCTGACTGAGTTCCACCCCCCCCCCCCCAGCTGCCCACCCCTGGTCTAATGCATTCAGTGACGAATATCACACATTGTGTACAATATATATATTTTTGCTCTTCCCAGACAGGGGTCAGGGGTGAAACTAATCCAAAATAGCGCAGTCAATCACCATGCAGGACAAAGTGTCAAAGTGGCACTGTTGCCTTTTGATCACCTCACGTCAAGTCTTCCTCATGAAATAAGAGTGGGATGAGTGCACTTCACAAAAACTCAGTTGTTGCTGTGGGATCTTTACAATAGATATATACAATGGAAACCTTACTTGACACCTAATGGAGGCTGTATCCGACACCATCTATAGACTTGATAGGGCAGAGAGGGGCAACCAGGATCTCGAACTCAAGTGGTGGTCAGGAATGTCATTGTAAACAATCTGAGTCAACTGACGACAGTTAGCCTGTTCCCCTAATGACTAATCAGTGCCAAAACAGCATTCAAATCTAGGACTGGAGAAGTGACTTCTCAAATTATAGGCCAGCTGACAGGCAACCACATTGACTCAAAATTATCCTCAAATAATGTCATACAATTTTAGTCTAGCATCATGCTACAGACGACTCTAAGTGTATCTATTTTGAGTGTTTAAAAATGAGCATAGCTGCCTTTGACAGAGGACATCTGCCTCACCAAAACACCAATGTTTACTGTAGCCCAAATAATGGCTTTGACACAACTTTGCTTCCTTGTTTTCCACTCCTTATAGAGGGGATACGTAGCAGGCTTCTAGAGGAGGGTCAGTAAGGACATAGGCTTAGTGGGGGAGCTAGCATTTTTGGAGCTTGGGGTGGGTTTGGAAAAGATCTGAGTGTGCCAAAGGAAAAATGTTCACAAGAATGTAACCAATGCGCATGCTGACATCACCGCCGCGCAAGACAATGGATTTTGTCTGAGGACACTTTGCTTTCCAGTAACAATTCCTTTGGTGTGTCCTAAGATGGCTCTGGACGTGTGTCAAGTTGTACAGGCTCGAATTACCATATTGTAATACTTTTTGAAAGTGAAGATGAATTTAGCCTGGTGTAATTCTATCTACCCAGAGATATTTATTATATCAAAAGTGAGTTGACCATCCTCAATGACAGGCAGTTGCAGCTGTAGGCTAGATGTAGCCTGTAACAAGCACTGGCATGACATGGCACAGTCACTTTTTGGACATCGAAGTCAACATGTGATCACCTATTTGAGTTATAAGTAATGAACAAAGCTAAATAGTTAATAGCCATGATCTTCTTCTAGCACATTCCCTGAGGTGTTTTTCCACCCGCTGATTCGGTGAGCGAGTTCCTTAGAAAGTGCATTGACGATGTCGTACCCACAGCAACGATTAAAACATTCCCAAACCAGAAACCGTGGATTGATGGCAGCATTCGTGTGAAACTGAAAGCGCGAACCACTGCTTTTAACGAGGGCAAGATGACCGGAAACATGACCGAATACAAACAGTGTAGCTATTCCCTCCGCAAGGCAATCAAACAAGCTAAGTCCCAGTATAGAGACAAAGTAGAGTCCCAATTCAACAGCTCAGACACAAGAGGTATGTGGCAGGGTCTACAGTCAATCACGGATTACAAAAAGAAAACCAGCCCCGTCGCGGACCAGGATGTCTTGCTCCCAGACAGACTAAATAACTTTTTTGCTCGCTTTGAGGACAATACAGTGCCACTGACACGGCCTGCTACCAAAACCTGCGGGCTCTCCTTCACTGCAGCCGAGGTCAGTAAAACATTTAAACGTGTTAACCCTCGCAAGGCTGCAGGCCCAGACGGCATTCCCAGCCGCGTCCTCAGAGCATGAGCAGACCAGCTGGCTGGTGTGTTTACGGACATATTCAATCAATCCTTATCCCAGTCTGCTGTTCCCACATGCTTCAAGAGGGCCACCATTGTTCCTGTTCCCAAGAAAGCTAAGGTAACTGAGCTAAACAACTACCGTCCCGTAGCACTCACTTCCGTCATCATGAAGTGCTTTGAGAGACTAGTCAAGGACCATATCACCTCCACCCTACCTGACACCCTAGACCCACTCCAATTTGCTTACCGACCCAATAGGTCCACAGACAACGCAATCGCAACCACACTGCACACTGCCCTAACCCATCTGGACAAGAGGAATACCTATGTGAGAATGCTGTTCATCGACTACACTTCAGCATTTAAAACCATAGTACCCACTCCCAACTCGTCATCAAGCTCGAGTCCCTGGGTCTCGACCCCGCCCTGTGCAACTGGGTCCTGGACTTCCTGACGGGCCGCCCCCAGGTGGTGAGGGTAGGTAACAACATCTCCACCCCGCTGGTCCTCAACACTGTGGCCCTACAAGGGTGTGTTCTGAGCCCTCTCCTGTACTCCCTGTTCACCCACGACTGCGTGGCCATGCACGCCTCCAACTCAATCATCAAGTTTGTTTGCGGACGACACTACAGTGGTAGGCTTGATTACCAACAACGACGAGACGGCCTACAGGGAGGAGGTGAGGGCCCTCGGAGTGTGGTGTCAGGAAAATAACCTCACACTCAACGTCAACAAAACAAAAGGAGATGATTGTGGACTTCAGGAAACAGCAGAGGGAGCACCCCCCTATCCACATCGACGGGACAGTAGTGGAGAAGGTGGAAAGTTTTAAGTTCCTAGGTGTACACATCACGGACAAACTGAATTGGTCCACCCACACAGACAGCGTTGTGAAGAAGGTGCAGCAGCGCCTCTTCAACCTCAGGAGGCTGAAGAAATTCGGCTTGTCACCAAAAGCACTCACAAACTTCTACAGATGCACAATCGAGAGCATCCTGTCGGGCTGTATCACCGCCTGGTACGGCAACTTCTCCGCCCACAACCGTAAGGCTCTCCAGAGGGTAGTGAGGTCTGCACAACGCATCACCGGGGGCAAACTACCTGCCCTCCAGGACACCTACACCACCCGATGTCACAGGAAGGCCATAAAGATCATCAAGGACAACAACCACCCGAGCCACTGCCTGTTCACCCCGCTATCATCCAGAAGGCGAGGTCAGTACAGGTGCATCAAAGCAGGGACCAAGAGACTGAAAAACAGCTTCTATCTCAAGGCCATCAGACTGTTAAACAGCCACCACTAACATTTAGTGGCCGCTGCCAACATACTGACTCAACTCCAGCCACTTTAATAATGGGAATTGATGGAAATTATGTATCACTAGCCACTTTAAACAATGCCACTTAATATAATGTTTACATACCCTACATTACTCATCTCATATGTATATGTATATACTGTACTGTATATCATCCACTGCATCTTGCCATCTTTATGTAATACATGTATCACTAGCCACTTTAAACTATGCCACTTTATGTTTACACACCCTACATTACTCATCTCATATGTATAGACTGTACACTATACCATCTACTGCATCTTGCCTATGCCATTCTGTACCATCACTTATTCATATATCTTTATGTACATATTCTTTATCCCTTTACACTTGTGTGTATAAGGGAGTAGTTGTGGAATTGTTAGGTTAGATTACTTGTTGGTTATTACTGCATTGTCGGAACTAGAAGCACAAGCATTTCGCTACACTCGCATTAACATCTGCTAACCATGTGTATGTGACAAATAAAATGTGATTTGATTTGGCCTAAAGGAAACGTGTATGACTATGACAGATTCTTTTTTAAATAACTTAACCTTGGCTAACCGTACATGCTTTGACATGCATTTTAAAACCTAACATTGCTATGTTAGTAATATCTCCCTATGGCTGTAAATCTCAGCTACTTGACAGAGGCTTTTTGAACCCTACGAGCAGCATAAACACGTGAGGGAGCTTGGAAGAAAACACTCAAAACAAAAGATCTGTTGTGCGGCTTGATCCACAGACTTATAGCTTTATAGGACTTATAGCCTTTGTGTGTGTCGCGGCCTCACCAAATGATATGCTCACATGAGCTCACACTCGTCTCACTGCAAAGCGGCAAGCTAATGTTTACACTGCCTCTCGTTGCTCTGTCAAAGTGCAGGCTACAACCTCGGTAAGGTTTGTCTCAAAGTGAAACTAGTCTGCAGCCCTTAGAAGCTTTAAGCCATTGTATACCTCTAAAAGTACAGACAATTAATGAATAGTTTTAAGTCTTACTAAACAACTACAACAAGAGGACAGTATCATATCGTTCAGATACTGGTTATCGTCTCATATTGTCTCAAAGGTTATAATTGTCTCATCCTTGTCTCATAGTGAGATACGTTCTTTCCTACTCTTCTCACAGTAAATGTAAGGCACACCGCTAAAAGAGTGGTCGGAGCAAAAGAAATGCATTGCACAAATAGTGCATGAATCCCTATGGCAAGTCCAAGAGCAAGATGGGGCCTTCACTTGGAATGCAACAACAATACACAGAATGTTGGAAATAGATAGGTATCACATTGGCAATGAACACACCAGCATGACGGGTTGAACCCTGAATGAAGGATGCTCTTCGTAAATCTCTGGCCTTCACTATTCCATCACTATGAGGAACAACAACACTATACCCAGTTGCCGCTATCTCTTCTCATACTTTACACGTTGCCTCACCTCACACATATCTGGTTCAAATAGTGCATCAACAACATTCATTCCCCACAACAGTAGACCATTATAACCGTACAACAACAACAGTACATACAGTAGCTTGTGATGAGAATAAGTTCATCTTTCCAATGTAGTCATCCATCTCCTCATTGACATACCATTGATACCATAACCAGTAACCACCTGGCTATAAGGCCCGAGGAAAGATTCCTCACGCTCTGCCCGCCCCATAAATCACTCACACTAGTCTATGACCATAGATTGCCTTACAGCGAGGCCAACCGCTTTGGGAGAAAATAAAGGATCATTTTCTAAAAAGAACACATGCTGTGGAGATGTACTGCCATGTCAACTGCTGTGAGTGGTTGGTTCCTCTGTGTTAGTTAGGTAGTGTGTCATATTATGGGTCTGTTGGTAAAACTTGATATTGCAAAGACCCTGTTCCAGAGTAAATATCTGGGGTATAAATTATGATCTATGTAATTAAGGAAATGCTCTTATGCAGTGCTTACCACCTAAGTTTTAGAAAATGTATTTCATCAGATAAGCACCATACGGCTGGTGCAAGACAATTAAGTAAGATTGTATGATATAATTACTCTTGTAAATTAGGGAAAGTGTTTCCCTGCTGTTTAATGCTACACAGTATCAGACATATACTATATTCCATAGTTTATAACAGACAGCCATGTCAGAGGAAGGTGGTGCTGATAGTGGTACCAGTGACCACTGCCTGCCTGCCACCTCGAATAACAGAGATGTTCCCTGGGCTGGAGGGGGACCAGTGACCACTGCCACCTAGAATAAAAGAGATGTTCCATGGGCTGGAGGGGGACCAGTGACCACTGCCACCTCGAATAACAGAGATGTTCCCTGGGCTGGAGGGGGACCAGTGACCACTGCCACCTAGAATAACAGAGATGTTCCATGGGCTGGAGGGGGACCAGTGACCACTGCCACCTCGAATAACAGAGATGTTCCCTGGGCTGGAGGGGGACCAGTGACCACTGCCACCTAGAATAACAGAGATGTTCCCTGGGCTGGAGGGGGACCAGTGACCACTGCCACCTCGAATAACAGAGATGTTTCCTGGGCTGGAGGGGGACCAGTGACCACTGCCACCTCGAATAACAGAGATGTTCCCTGGGCTGGAAGGGCTTGCCGTCGTAATGGCAGCTATGTGACATGCTGGCTCCGCTCCAGATTCCATTCTGCACTGTGTGTGTGTGTGTGCGCGGCTGTGTGCGTGTGACAGGGTCTGGATGCCTTCCCTGCCCTATGGGTTCCAAGTGTCAGAGCACGCTTGCATCAATCTAAACAGAATTTACCCTTGGGTGGAAAACCCATAAAATCAGCTTTTCTTACAACTGGAAAATCATAAATGACCTCCTCTTCTCAGATTACATAGGACTAGGACATCATTTATTTTGGGCTAGAGGGTTATTGAGGTCCTACAGTATTTGGGTTAGCTGGTTATAACCTACATTATCTTCAGAAACTATTCACACCCCTTGACTTTTTCCACATTTTGTGTTACAAAGTGGGATTCAAATGAATTTAATTGTCATATTTTGTCAACAATCTACACAAAAAAGGGACATTTTTGCAAATAGAGAAATACATCTAATTTACATAAGTATTCAACCCCCTGAGTCAATACATTTTAGAATCACTTTTGGCAGCGGATACAGCTGTGAATCTTTCTGGGTAAATCATTTTTTTTATTTTTTATAATATGTTTATTATTTTTCAATAAAAAATAAATTAAAAAAGACAGCGATACAAACATTGACATTCAATGTACTGTCAGGGTGTATGATGTCAGAAATATATTTCTTTAATCGGTTTGCCAATATCTTTGTCAACACCTTATTTTCTATGGGAAGTAACGACACGGGGCGATAAGTCGACATCTCCATGGAATCTCTATCTTTTTTCTAGATCAGTGCTATTGTAGCCTCATACAGTGTTTGCGGGAGTTTGGCATTTTATTTGGATTGTTTAAACATTCGCAGCATAAGTATAGCTAGCCTGGTGCAGTACTTCTTATAGAATTCTATTACATATCCATCGGGCCCAGGGGCCTTGCTGTTTGGAAATTGTGCTATCGCTGTGTTAATTTCCTCTAAAGTTATCCCTGCATCGAGTGCAGCAGCTGCCCCCCTGTCTATTAGAGGAAGTGAACATTCAGCGAGAAAGCGTTCCATAGTTTGTGGATCAGTAGCATCGCATTTTGATTGATAAATCTCTGAGTAAAACTACGCAAAGCATTTATTAATATCCTGCGGGTCTGTTACTATTTTACCCTTCTTGTCTTTTATTTTGTGAATAGCTCTAGATGCCTGTACATGCCTTAGCTGTCTTGCAAGTAATTTATGTGGTTTGTCACCCAGTTCAAAATAACTTTGTTGTGTTCTAGCAAGTAAAGAGCCCATCCGTTTCGAAAGGATGGCATTGTATTCATATTTCAACTTTGTGATCTTCTCAAGGACTGCATTCAAGGAATTCATCCTAAAAACGTTCTCCTGTTCCCCTAACTCTCTTTCAATTTCTCTCAGCCCAGTATTGGCGCGTTTCTTCCTCTCTGATGTATAAGAAATAATTTAACCTCTAATCACAGCCTTTAGAGATTCCCAACGGGCAGAGTCATCAACATCCCCCGTGTCTTAGCTCCGAGGAAAAGGGCAATCTGCTCCTTCAAATACTGACAAAAAGTTTCATCTTTCAACAAGTATGCATCTAACAGGCTGACTACACCGCTCACGTCGCGTGCGTGAGCGTTGCAAAATAAATTTAGAAATCTATATTATTCAATTTTTGCACCCACACTGCTCGCACGCGTCAATGAGCGTCTGCATTGCCAAGGGCTAAAATAGAAGTCAGTTCTATTTGTGAAGCAAATCGCGCTGCAAGTCCTGCCTCTCCCATCTCCTCATTGGTTTATAGAAGCAGGTACCCACGTGCCATCTCCTCATTGGTTATACCCACGTGGGTGACTGAAAGACGAACTGTGTTGTCAGTCATCGTGGTAATACTATGAAAGTTTAGATGCCAATCACCATATAAATTCAAATAAGAAAAAGCCTGGAAGGAGGAGAGATGACTAGAAACCATCGGTTGACCGTTTTATGTGTGGATTATTTGGCGGAGTAGAAGACCTTGTCCATTTCAGGTAAAATAACAACTCAATGTTTATCCCAGGACAAATTAGCTAGCAAGTGCAAGCTAGCTAGCTAAATTGCCATAAATGTTTAATGCTTTTCGACCTGTCCCCAAATGAATGTAATTAGTTCAGAGTTTGTTTTGATATTTTAACCTGCGTGTCGTGATCGCGCTTGGTGTAGGGGGACAAAATAAATGTATGTACGACGGTGCACGTATATAGAATAGGGTGATAGGTAACCGACGCAGCTGCTGAAATTAGTTTGGAGTCCAACAAAAAATAGTCAATTCTGGAATATGATTTATGAACTGACGAAAAGAAAGAATAATCCGTATTTGTTGGGTGCGTCAGTCTCCAAATGTCAACAATGTTAAGGTTTGCCATCTATGTATTTAGACAGACACCAGCATTTGATTGTTGAAGTGACCTTGAAAGGTGTTTATCTAAAAGAGGATCTAACAGATAAAGTCACCTCCAACAATAACACTTGTATCCGAGATATTTGTTATTGCCTTAAATACCCTTTGAAAAAATAAAGGATCATCGAAGTTGTGTCCATATAAATGGACCAAGGTTATTGGTTTAGAATTCAGTGTACAAGCCACACTAATATATCAACCATTAGGATCTGAAATTGAGGATGAGTAAACAAAAGGAATGTTTTTCCTTATCAGGATTGCTACCCCTCTCGCCTTTGCATCAAAATTAGACTGGTATATCTGACCGATCCAGCCGACTCGTAGCTTGGCCTGCGCCGAGCGTTTAATATGAGTTTCTTGAAGAAGCACTATGTCAGCACCCAGTGATTTAAGATGAGAAAAAACCTTAGCTTGTTTCACGACATGCCCTAAGCCATTACAGTTCCAGCTGACTATCTTTATTCCACCAGGTCTACTCTGTGCTCTTTATTCCACCAGGTCTACTCTGTGCTCTTTATTCCACCAGGTCTACTCTGTGCTCTTTATTCCACAAGGTCTACTCTGTGCTCTTTATTCCACCAGGTCTACTCTGTGCTCTTTATTCCACAAGGTCTACTCTGTGCTCTTTATTCCACCAGGTCTACTCTGTGCTCTTTATTCCACCAGGTCTACTCTGTGCTCTTTATTCCACCAGGTCTACTCTGTGCTCTTTATTCCACAAGGTCTACTCTGTGCTCTTTATTCCACAAGGTCTACTCTGTGCTCGATCACTATGTGGCATTTTTTTTTTTAACTTTAGAGCAAATTGTTGCTGTCATACAAAACCCAGAAGAAAAACGTCCCGCCATGCGGGAGCTTGTCATGCCACCTGTATTAACAAACGTGAACATAAAACACAGACCCCATCCCCCCTCCCATCCCATTACTGGGTGACTTCCCCAAACAAAGCACTCCTTGACTAACACAAACCTTAGGGTGTCTAGACATACAGCTTGAGCTAACTCGTCGTCTATAGATGCTCCGCATATAAACAAATATTAAATAACATTTAACTCTCACCTTAGGGGGTGAGTGGCGGTAAAACATGATAGGCTAAACAATGCTATACAAGCCATAACATCGCACCCATCATATACAGTGCTGTGAAAAAGTATTTGCCCCCTTCCTGATTTCTTATTTATTTGCACATTTGTCACACCTAAATGTTTCAGATCATCAAACAAATTTCAATATTACACAAAGATAACCCAAGTAAACACAAAATTGTGTTTTTAAGTGATCATTTTATTTATTAAGGGAAAAAAGCTATCTGAACCTTCATGGCCCTATGTGACAAAGTAATCGCCCCCCCCCCCCTTGTTAAATCATGAGTTTACTGTGGTTAATCACATTTTTTGGAAAGCTGAGTTCAATTTCACTAGCCACACCTAGGCCTGATTACTGCCAGACCTGTTGAATCAAGAAATCACTTAAATAGAACCTGTCTGACAAAGTGAATTAGGCTGAAAGATCTCAAAAAGCAAGACATCATGCCACGATCCAAAGAAATTCAGGAACAGATGAGAAACAAAGTAATTGACATCTATCAGTCTGGAAAGGGTTACAAAGCCAGTAGAAAGAGGATGAAGGGAAGCGCTACTAAGGTCCACTATAGTATATTTTGGTAGATAGAAGGTGCTCTTTGGTGAAAGGGGTAAATTGGTCATCAAAAAGAAAGGAGGACCAAGGCACTCTTCATATAATTAATTAAAATGCCTTTATTAGTATGGCATGTTCAATAGAAACAAAGTTGTTTAAAAACCGACGCGTTTCGGCTGCATGGCCTTCGTCAGGGAGTACAAAGCCATTTCTAAAGCTTTGGGACTACAGCAAACCACGGAGAGAGACATTATCCACAAATGGAGAACATTTTTAACAGTGGTGAACCTTCCCAGGAGTCGCTGGACTACTAAAAATTACCCCAAGAGCGCAGCGACGACTCATCCAAGAGGTCACAAAAGAACCCACAACGACATCTAAAGAACTGCAGGCCTCACTTGCCTCAGTTAAGGTCAGTGTTCATGACTCAACCATAAGAAAGAGACTGGGCAAAAATGGCATCCATGGCAGAGTTCCAAGATGAAAACCCCTGCTGAACATAACGGCTCGTCTCACTTTTGGCAAAAAAACACCTTGATGATCCCCAGACTTTTGGGAAAATATTCTGTGGACTGACGAGACAAAAGTGTAACTTTTTGGAAGGTGTGCGTCCCGTTACATCTGGCGTAAAAGTAACACAGCATTTCAGAAAAAGAACATCATACCAACAGTCCAATATGGTGGTGGTAGTGATGGTGGTGGTAGTGATTGTGGTGATGGTGGTGGTAGTGATGGTGATGGTTGTGGTAGTGATGGTGATGGTTGTGGTAGTGTGATGGTCTGGGGCTGCTTTGCTGCTTCAGGACCTGGACGACTTGCTGTGATTGATGGAACCATGAATTCTGCGCTCTCCCAAAAATCCCTGAAGGAGAATGTCCGGCCATCAGTCTGTGACCTTAAGCTGAAGCGCACTTGGGTTCTGCAGCAGGACAATGATCCAAAACACACCAGCAAGTCCACCTCTGAATGGCTTAAAAAAACAAAATGAAGGTTTTGGAGTGGCCTAGTCAAAGTCCGGACTTGAATCCGATTGAGATACTGTGGCGTGACCTTAAAAAGGCGGTTCATGCTCAAAAAGCCTCCAATGTGGCTGAATTAAAACAATCCTGCAAGGAAGAGTGGGCCAAAATTCCTCCACAGCGATATGAAAGACTCATTGCCAGTTCTCGCAAACGCTTGATTGCAGTTGTTGCTGCTGAGGGTGGCACAACCAGTTATTAGGTTTAGGGGGCAATTACTTTTTCACAAAGAGCTATGAAGGTTCGGATAGCTTTTTTCCCTTAATAAATAAAATTATCACTTAACTGCATTTTGTGTTTACTTGGGTTATCTTTGTGTAATATTTACATTTGTTTGATGATCTGAAACATTTAGGTGTGACAAATGTGCAAAAAAATAAGAAATCAGGAAGGGGGCAAATACTTTTTCACAGCACTGTTTAAGTCCCAATTTCTGATCTTCTGATCGAAAAGACAGGCAGGAAATTCAAACACATTCCTGGCCTGTATTTGGCCATTTAGCCGGTTGACACAACATTCTGTATCCTCAGCCAGGGAACTTGCTTGACAAGAACAGATCGGCCTCTTTTGGGTTGTCTAACGTACGTGTTGATCCCTCGACTGTCACCTTAAACCGGGCTGGGAAGAGGAATCCATATCGGATGTTGGCCGCCCTGCATTTCTTGCATAACTCATCATACTCTTTCCGCCGGTTCCTCACCTCCAAAGTAAGATCTGGGTAGAAAGACACTCTCGCTCCGTTGTAGTTAAGGGGGAACTTTTGACTAGTTAGCTTGAGGATGAGATCCATGGTCTGGGGATTGTGCAGCCGTGCAATGAATGGCCTTGGTGGCGCGCCCTTGGCCAGCTTCGTTGCCTGTGATCTGTGTGCGCGGTCGATCAGGATGGCTGTTTTGAAGTGTTCACTTCCCAGCAACGCCGGTATCAGCCCAGAGACAAATTCAGTGGGTTTCCTTTTCTCAGTGTCCCCCTGGATCCCAAATATTCTGATGTTCTGGTGTCTTTGTCCTGTAGTCTGGTCTCGTGATCGACTGTCGTCTGCTCAACCTCATGCACCCTGCCCTTATTTGCCTTCACAGTTTCAGTCAAAGTCCCAATACTCTTTTAGATATCAGCCAACCTTGTGTCCACCTTTTTGCTTAGTGAGTTTATAGCAGCCAGTAGGTCACTTTGAGTAGGATCTGTGGGGAACTCTTTGGGAGGTTGCATCTTCAGCTAACTCCTCTTGGGTCAGTGATGTTGAAATTGGTTCGTTGTCTATCTCATTGAAATGATCTTGTTTAGCGCCCCCTTTTTTGCAGCCTTTTCCCTTTGTCATACTGCCAGACAATGTTTGAAGTTATAGGTTGTGAGAGGTTAAGCAAAGCACGTCTACTCCATAGCACTGTCTCTAGCGCCCCCCAGGTATATCTCTAAGAGTTTTGCACACCTGGATTGTACAATATTTGCACATTATTCTTCAAACTCTGTCAATGTTGGTTGTTGATCATTGCTAGACAGCCATTTTCAAGTCTTGCCATAGATTTAAACAAATTTAAGTCAAAACTGTAACTAGGCCACTAAGGAACATTCAATGTCGTCTTGGTAAGCAACTCCAGTGTACATTTGGCCTTGTGTTTTAGGTTATTGTCCTGCTAAAAGGTTAATTAATCTCCCAGTGTCTGGTGGAAAGCAGACAACCAGATTTTTCTCTAGGATTTTGCCTGTGTTTAGCTCTATTCTGTTTATTTTTATCATAAAAAACAACTCCCTGGTCCTTGCCGATGACAAGTATTCCCATAACATGATGCAGCCACCACCATGCTTGAAAATATGAAGAATGGTACTCAGTGATGTGTTGTGTTGGATTGGCCCCAAACTTTGTTTTCAGGAAATAAAGTAAATTTCTTTGCCACATTTTTTTGCAGTTTTACTTTAGTACCTTAATGCAAACAGGTTACATGTTTTGGAATATTTTTAATCTGAACAGGATTCCTTCTTTTCACTTTGTCATTTAGGTTAGTATTGTGGAGTAACTCCAAAGTTGTTTTTCCTCCGTTTTTATTCCTATCACAGCCATTAAACTAACTATTTTAAATTCACGATTGGCCCAGTGTGAAATCCCTGAACGGTTTCCTTCCTCTCCAACTGAGTTAGGAACAACTCCTGTATCTTTGTAGTGATTGGGTGTATTGATACACTATCAAAAGTGTAATTAAAAAGTTCACATTGCTCAAAGGGATATTCAATGTCTGCTTGTTTAATTTTTACCAATCTACCAATAGCTGCTCTTCTTTGCGAGGAATTGGAAACCTCCCTAGTCTTTGTCATTGAATCTGTGTTTGAAATTCACTTTTCAACGGAGGGACCTTACAGATAATTGTATGAGTGGGGTACAGAGATGAGGTAGTCATTCAAAAATCATGTTAAACACTTATTGCACACACAGTGAGTCCATTAAACTTCCTATGTGGCTTGTTAAAAGAAAATTGACTTCTGAACTTATTTAGGCTTGCCATAACAAAGGGGTTGAATATATTGACATTTCAGTCAGTTTTAATTAAAATTTCTAAAAACATAATTTCACTTTCACATTATGGGGTATTGTGTGCAGGCCTGTAACAAAACACCTCAATGTATTCCATTTTAAATTCAGGATGTAACACAACAAAATGTGGAAAAGGGTAAGGGGTGTGAATACTTTCTGAAGGCACTGTACATCAGGCTAGCTCAGGATACAGGAGAGTGGAAACATCTAAAGATGGCAAAAAGATGCATCTCAATAGTTTAAAGTAGATTCTTTTATGTCTTCTTTGGGCCATTTGCACCTGCCATTAAAGAAATGGACAGGTGAAGGCATCCTCCCATATTGCTTTCCCCTAGCCTGGTATCTTCAGATCAGTCAAGTTGAAGGAAAGGAAGCCACTTAAATTAAATGAAAACTCCACCATCTTTTGGCATTTGTTTTATTAGTCCATTTTTGATAAACTCCCAAAATGTTTTGCATGTCAGCAAAGTTTTCAAGATATTTAACTTTCAAAGATAGTTTTCGGGTGGAATTTTCCTTTAAATTACAATTAAATGTGAGATCTTATATGGATAGTGGAAGAGAGTGCAGGTCTCCGGAGTACATTTCCCTCCAAATTCTATCTGTCACGCCTAATCACTTACATACAACATAGTCAGCCCAGTGTGTGATGACTGCGATAATGCAACTAATCCTTCCACCAGTAATGTACAGAATTGTGATGCTGACAAAGCTCGTTTTCAGAACCCATCTGCAAAACAGTTTAAGGCTTTGCAAACATCTAAATATTGTTCCTAACTTAATGAAGCTCAGGCTGTACTCGTTGCTGGCTGCCACCCCCGAGGTGCAATTCTATTAAATAAGAGTAGCTGTTCTGACTTAACCAGAAGGAATGCAACAACCCGGAGCTTTGTTCAAAATGTTTACTCTGAGTGGAATGTGAAAGGGGCCAACGGTCTGGTCTTATCCTGCCCTCTGGACACTGGTCAAGCTGGCCACTTGTGAGACTAGTTCACCATGAGTTGTTTGGACGTGTAAACAATGCTATGCTGTATAATGGACAGACGCTAACTCAACCATGTGGCACCTTAAACTGTCCAACTGCAAGATAACCACCTGATGCAAACTAAGCAGGATAGTTGTCATGACAAGTCATTTTACGTATCTGTTTACAAATTACTTACTGTTTAGCTGAGAAGCTGAAACTTTCACACTGATGCAAAGGCAAGCACTTCATTACATAATGAACAAAATGTCAGGCAATAAGCAGACATGATAATGAACAGCAGATACCCCAGCAACACTAATGACAAAACAGTGTAATAAAACAAATATTCAGCATCTATCACTTTCTCTCTCCCCCACTAGATCTCGCTTCCAAAAGAACTGGCGACGCAAACAAAAAAATGAGATGATTACATGCCCATTGACAGTAGGGCTGTTGCGGTTTCAGAATTACCGCCACGCCGGCGATCACGAGTCATGAAGGTACATGATAACTGCCTGGTACTCAGCACTCTATTGTCCCTCTAATCACTCTGACATCAATGCAAATGTAATGGTAAATCTAATCAAACACTTCATGAGAGGCCATGAGCTCATGTTGCGCAACATTTCTATAGGCTATGTAATTGCAGGAGAAAACAGAGTGATGCCCACTAATAAAAAGAGGAGGACCCCATCAGCTTTCTATAGGCTAGGCCTACTATATTTTTTAATCAACTTTCCTAATATTAAGCACATTGCTTCTCTTTACAACAGGAGTACAGCCCACCTGGCTGGCATTCGCTATTTAAGTGAATATATTACATGTATTTTTCCCCGTTGCCCCTGGTAGGGTACAGGTGCAGGATAATGGTCCATTCTAAATCAAAACAAATGTCACAAATATTATTTAGTATATGTAAAGACAAGATTAAATCAAGAATAGTCTAATGGATGACAATATTATTGTGAATTATATATTATCACTTGTGAATGATGCCCAGCATAAGAAACAATGCCTTTTTTTGTTTGACTTTTTCAAATCATATTTGCACACCTCATGTAGCCTAGCCCATGGGCCGAAATGTTTTAATAAGGTTTGTACCCCAACTAAAGTGGCCAAATAACTTATTAAAATGAAGCACATTAATCCGCTTTACAAGGGGTGCAGAGCCTAACTGGCATATATAAGCAGCTCGTGAGTTTCAAGTTTGGGGATGATAATTTTTTCCATAAAAATGCACCGTTAGGGCCTCCAGAGTGGCGCAGTGGTCTAATACCCTGCATCGAAGTGCTCGCTGTGCCACTAGAGACCCTGGTTCCAGTCCATGCTCTGTCGCAGCCGGCCACGACCGGGAGACCCATGGGGCGGCGGACAATTGGGCCAGTGTCGTCTGGGTTAGGGGAGGGTTTGGGCAGAGCAGGTGTTTATTATGTCTGTACTGTGAGACGCATAAGACAGCACTACAGGGAGACAGGACGGACTGATCGCAGTGGCAGACCAAGTGTAACAACACCTACACAGGATCGATACATCCGAACATCACATCTGTGGGACAGGTACAGGATGGCAACAACAACTACCCGATTTACACCACAATCCCTCCATCAGTGCTCAGACTGTCCGCAATAGCCTGAGAGAGGCTGGACTGAGGGATTGTAGGCCTGTTGTAAGGCAGGTCCTAACCAGACATCCCTGGCATCAACGTCGCCTATGGGCACAAACCCACTATTGCTGGACCAGACAGTACTGGAAAAAAGTGCTCTTCACTGATGAGACGCGGTTTTGTCTCACCAGGGGTGATGATCAGATTTGCGTTTATCGTCGAAGGGATGAGTGTTACACCGAGGCCTGTACTCTGTAGCGGGATCGATTTGGAGGTGGAGGGTCTGTCATGGTCTGGGGCGGTGTGTCACAGCATCATCGAACTCAACTTGTTGTCATTGCAGAAAATCTCAACGCTGACAGTGTTCTGCCATGGCCAGCGAAGAGCCCGGATCTCAATCCCATTGAGCACATCTGGGACCTGTTGGATTGGAGGGTGAGGGCTAGGGCCATTCCCCCCAGAAATGTCAGATAACTTGCAGGTGCCTTGGTGAAAGGATGGGGTAACATCTCACAGCAAGAACTGGCAAATCTGGTGCAGTCCATGAGGAGGAGATGCACTGCAGTACTTAATGCAGCTGGTGGCCACACCAGATACTGAATGTTACTTTGATTTTGAACCCCCCTTTGTTCAGGGACACATTATTCCATTTCTGTTAGTCACATGTCTGTGGAACTTGTTCAGTTTATGTCTCAGTTGTTGAGTCTTGTTATGTTCATACAAATATTTACACATGATAAGTTTGCTGAAAATAAACGCAGTTGACAGTGAGAGGACATTTCTCTTTTTGCTGAGTTTACATACATACATACATTCTTGCAAGACAGCGCAAATATATGCATACTTGATCTGCGCAAACATGAATGAAGGGGCTCTCCTCGAAGAGAGAAGTTTATCCGGCTCAGTAAAACCTCAAAAAGAAATTGTCTGCAACGCTGAATGTGAATTAATGAGGAGGCGGAACACCCCTTTAATTCAAACTGTTAGAAAATACAACTTGTTAGAAAATTATTTGAAATTGACAAGTTGAAACATAGCCTATAGATAATTAACAGGCAGGATTTTTTTAGGGTGAATTACGGCCACAAAGGGGATGCCACCGTGGAATTTGAGGCATTATCAAGTGCATGTCGAATTGTGAATGAGAGACTATTGGAGTGAGTACCACCTGTGCAAAAAAACAAAGCAGAGCTCATGCCTTTCAAACGACTTTTTTCAAATCATCAGTCTCATCATGCAGCCATACTATGTATTAAAATTCAAAACATAGCCCAACATTTGTAGAACAACTAAAGGCACATTAATAACTCTAAATTAGGCATACAGGAATACTTATTTCTTTGTTAACCACTCAACACAGAATAGCTGCATGTGCGCACTCCCTCAAATCGTTTGGAGGAAATATTTCTATTTTATTCAGCTTTGTTCAATTGCATTATTCATTCTATAAAATAACATAAAATAATGTCACAGAATTATAAGCTAATCTTGCCTGCTAAATGAACTAGTGCAGCCCACAGCCGTTTCACAAAGCCACATCAGGACAACTCAGAGCATGCTATTCTTTTCTTCTGAAATAGACTACATTTGCCTCATATCATGCTTCTTTAGACCTGTCTAAAATAAATAATGGACTTATGTGAAGGTGTAGGCTATATTACATGGATTTGACTTTTTTTTTTTTTTTTTTACAATAGCTTGTAGGCTAAGTGTGGAAGCCAGGAAATGCTAAATGTGTTTATGTTAATTAACGGTCAATTACCGTGAGACCGACAGTTAATTGTTTGACAATCACCGGCTGATTACATTTTGTGACCGCCACTTCCCTAATTGGCAGCCTGATGGTTATTACATGACAGAGATGACACCGCAGAAAAGGTGGCGAAAAGCTGCCTCCCCTGGCGATGTGGCACAGATTTAACACCTGCTCGTAAATCCGGGGGTGTCGGAGGGAGAGAGTGTCACCGTACCAATGATTTGCACACTGTCATTACAAAAAGAATGAACATACTAAGTGGGACAAGGTCTTCTCTCTGTCGATGGGGGTGCTAAAGTTTTCACTAGTCATCAGGGGTGAAAAGATACAGACAGATGCCGTGGCACTGGCAACGTAAAGGGACAGAGGCATATCAGCAGCTTGTATTTAGTACTCTTTAGTGCTGCTTCCCCAGAGACAACTGGAGGTCAGGGACGGCTTGATTTGAAGAAAAAATACATAACTGAACATAGGTAGTGTCCAAATGACTCCACTCACACAGAACCGTAAAGTACAATCCCAACCATTTGAGATACATTACACTAAGCATCTTCCAAGAAAAGTGCTTAGTAGTAGGTCTCTTGCCAATTACTATATAAAACAAAACAAAAATGAACATAACAAATGGTCTTGGCCAGCTATGCTAATTTATGGGAAATGTACCATAGATAGGAATGGGATTGGACAATTAGAGACAATGGACAGACAAATCAGGTGCCTGCTTTCCTGATCCTAGCAACCGAGAACCTAACTTGCTTCTGCTTATCTGCCATCTTGGAATTGCCAGCCTTCCTGTCATCCTACTTAGACAAGTAGTCTCTCCAGAGAACATAAAGGATTTGGACCTGGGCTTGGTGGTTTGGCTACCTTCCCTTCAGGACTTCAGCCCATTCAGTGGCCAAATCAACTCCCCAACCTCTTTTCAATTAACTGCTGCCCACAGTAAAACAGACCTAAAAGAATTAGGACTATTGTTTCAGTGTGACCACACTAGCCACAATCTCACTCACAAAACACACTTTCCCTCTAGAATTCACAAGGCTTGCTTCAACCAAAGCCAGACATTCAGCTGCTACTCTAAGCAAGGTCGACATTGTTGTCGACACAAAGTCAACGAAATGCAGAACAACTATTGAAACTTGGGGCCTGAAAAGCGCAAATTAACTCCTGTCAGTCCTGTGAATTCTGTGTTGTGTTGATACCAACTGAACACAGCGTGAGGCTGAGAAAGTCCCTATAGCTTATCTCCAGCGGTGGGTTGGGAGGAGTTGAGGAGGATGGCCGTTTAGAATGGTATGATCTCATGGATCATAGATCACACCCACATAGCTACAGCTAATCTCTCCGCTAACACCCAGGTTTTAGTGTCACATTATGAGCTCATGGGTGTGAATGAGTCATCCTCAGTCCTTTCACTGCTGACTGTGTAGCTCACTAGCTCTTCGCTTTGCTAGGCAGGGCTGAGAGTCAGGAAAATTACACACTGCAGTTTCTTGGCTCCCTTCGGTAACTGGACCACTATTTAATCACTGAAAACTACAATTTTCTCGGCATTCACCACAGTCGATTCACCACAGTCAAGTGAGTCTGTCCCCTATTATTAGGGTTCTACAGTTAGCTATGAGAATGTTCTGGAAAAGGGAAATTGGCCAACCACATTCCCACAACCTACATCACTGTTGGTGATGGAACTCCATTAAAGGGCTTTAAAAGACCAAAGTATGTAAAGAATTGATTTAGAACGTAACTGAAGAAGACAACTATATACTGCCAAGCTATTTACTGACCAAGTCAGTTCAACATCTAGTTTTGATTTACATTTGACTGAGTTGCTGAGTTGCTCAGTTGCTCTTTAAAGCATGTCTTTATATTCTATTCTAATCCCCTGGGAGATTCCTTAACATAAAAGTGGTTCATTTATGACTTGGTTGCCCTCTCGTACTCTCGTACTCTCCCACTAATCCCATGGCTAACACAGAACCTCACTTACCCAGCCTCCCATCACAGGGGGTGCACTAGTCCTTGCATGGGCACACACATCGTCATAACATGGTCCTAATAACAGTACTCCTGGTTTCAGCGGTAGAGCACTCTAGTAAGCTTTACATGGTGATGGGATGGGTCCCCCTAAATAATACCATAGTGGCAGAGGGACATCCACACAAGCCCATAAGCAATAAAAGCACTTGAGAGGGGAAAGTAGTGGTCAATATGGCCCTCAGGGCAGGCATCTGATCTGTAACTAAGGATGTAGGGAGGGGGGACAGTAACGTTGTGTGGAGGAGCTGCATAAACATGTCAGGAGTAAATTAACACATGAAAGTGAATGACCCATTGTAAAGCATATCGGCCAGATAGATTCTTAACGTGGTTGGTGCCAAACCCTGGGCTTCACACTGGCTATACCACTCAGACACATCTGTAATTAGCTGTGGGACACAGTCCTTCATCGGGATTGCCCTCTATAGGTGGTTTCTTTCTGTTGTGCTGATATTCCTCTACGGCAGGGTTTCCCAAACTTGGTCCTTGGCCCCCCGGGTGCACGTTTGGTTTTTGCCCTAGCGCAGGTTTTCCCAAACTCAGTCCTGGGGATCCCAAGGGGTGCACATTTTGGTTTTTGCGCTAGCACTACACAGCTGACTCAACTAATCATCAAGCTTTTAATATTTTAATCAGCTGTGTAGTGCTAGGGCAAAAACAAAAACAAAAACGGGCATCCCTTGGGGTCCTGAGGACCGAATTTGGGAAACGCTGCCCTAGCACTACGCAGCTGATTCAAATAATCAACACTTTTGATGATGAGTTGGTTATTTGAATCAGCTGTGTAGTGTTAAGGCAAAAAAAAACTAACTGTGGATCCAGTATATATTTTGGGAAACCTTGCTGTATGGATACAATGATGCTAAAAAAAGAAGGTAATATGGCACACTATTCACAGTCATTCTTACCGGTCTTACCTTGCGACTAACAGATCTGCTTTCACTGGTTCAGGGCGATATAGACATTATGCCCATTTTATTTGTATAGCTTACATAGCCAATAGCCTACATTACAAGTGAGGTTTCTTCGTTGACAATGAGAATTGATTGCCAAGACATATCAATATGAACAACTTCTCCTTGGCTATAGGACAGGCTATTTTCACAGAAATGTAGAATTAAGTTGCTCATATAAACCTAGATACCTTATTGGTAATAGCCTACACAAAAACAAAATACATTTTTCATTTAACATACGCTCTTATCCATAGCGACGTACAGTTAAATACAATATGATCCGCCTTTCGCACACGATAATGAATGAAACCTTACTTTACATTAGGCTACATCGCGCGCGCTCTGATCTCGATTGCCGAATATTGCGCATCTATAGACAGTGGCCAAATGTTATACCTCAGTGAACTCAACTGTGTCCTCGCCGCAGGTTTACTTTCAAACTCAAATAGCAGTTGCTACAGTATCGTATATACAGTAGCCTATCCGTTGCGTCACATGCTCGAACAATATAGAATGTAAAGCTGTTCAGGACTTGAGAAGCGAGTGAGATAGATATTTCCATAGAAGTCACATTATTGGCACCAACACTTACCCTCGTAGCCTATCAGAAGAAAAAATAATTTAAAAAAATGAAGACAACATCGCAGGACCTGTTGACTTCTAAACAACCAAAGTCGAAACAGTTTCTGTCAAAGACGATAAATAGTAACAGCAAGCTTTTGGTAAAGCCTACTGTCAAGGAAACGGTCTCTTTAAACCGGGTCAAGTGGCGTGGCGAAAACGGTCAACAGTGCCGCGATGTGGAGGCTTTTGACAACAACCAACATGACACACTGTAACCTGCATTGTAGCACGTGGATACAAAATAGCAAAGAAAGTCACGATGTCAATTCTAACGAACCGAGTGTCTATTTCAGCCTCTGTATTTGCTCAGCCGGAACTAGAGTTTTATACATGGGTTAGCCAGGGGGTGGCCAAGGCTACCTAAGGGGATCCATAGACCATGACAGAAAATGTGTGTGTAACCCTAACCTGGCATCTAAGGAGCATGAAGGAGCATGAATCCTATGATTGCTGATTAGTGGTAGAAGTGATAATTCACTTAACCCGGAGTTCTTCAATGTGGCAGATAGTGTGGTCTAAAAGGGTTACTCCACTAGACATACTATGACTAGTCAGTGTCTTTACCTCAGAACTGCAGCTCAATTTCTCTCTCTCTCTCTCTCTCTTTCTCTCTTTCTCTCTTTCTCTCTTTCTCTCTTTCTCTCTTTCTCTCTTTCTCTCTCTCTCAGTACTGTACTCACGTACTGGAGAGACTTGGGTCACTCTGTTTTCATGAATATATATTCTGGGTCTATAAGTGTTGAACATCCAAACTATTTTCAGAAAATAAAGCTCAAGCACCAATGAGACAAGATAGCATTTGTGTGTTACATAAATTGCATAGTTTATTTACAAAAAAGTAAATTTACAAAAAAACACTGCAATTTGACATACCAGGTATCAAGCAGAAATGGACTTCAAAAATTAAAATAATTTTGGTGCTCATCAATATTACAAACGTACAGTATCATATTTATGCTCATATAGATTATGCTAACTAATAGCAAAGAAAGTTTTGGAATTGGCCTAATCAATACCAAATTAAATCTGTGACATGATACCCTTTGTATTTATAATTTTAGAATGTCAGTGTACTAGCTAGTACACAGTGCAGGTTTTAATTATGACCAGAGGGACTGTCTAAGTGCCAAATTATCCCTGGTAGATTTAAAACAGCATACTTCTGCTGTTCTGCTGAGAACTGGCTAAATGTTTCACAAACTCATCCATGTTGAGGGAACGTGCCCTCCTTGACTCAACACTGAGAATTCCAAGTTAACCTGTCATCAACCATTGTTGTCCTAAGGTGGGTTTTAATCAGTTTTAAAGCTGAGAAGCTTCTCTCGCAAGAAGCACTGCTGACTGGTGTAACAACAGAAATCTTACAGAGTCGAAATAGCTCATGGAAGATCTATTTATAAGGTTCTAGAAACTCAACAAAGTCAAGGAGAGTAGACGGTCTGTCCCTTCCACTTTTCTCTCTCCTATCAAGAAGCCGTTTGGTTTGATGAACCTCATGTTTGAGGTCCTCTAAATCTGACTCAAAGGTCTGAGCAAAGGCAAACAGAGGCTCCTCATTCAAGAATGTTGTACTCTTTGGGTTGAGAGACTGGGCCCCTTGCATTGTCTCACAATTCTTCTTTGAAAAACGCCCCTGCAGCTCACCTGTGAGACTGTCAAGCACCTGATAAAAGATAGCTCTTTGGAAGCTCTCACCATCACTTTGGTCACCATTTTTCTGTCCTACAGTGCTCATCATTAATGAGTCGTGAAATCTTAAGCAGTCTTTTACACACTGTTTGTACACTTATTTTGCAGTGCTCTGCAATCTCTTCAACCTCTTTCCATAGTTCTCCAAAGTAACCATCACTTAGGTAGTCCTGTAATGTGTCTGTAAGGGCACCTACTAGATCCACAGCCCTTTCTAGGTCAAGAGAGCTTGATTGGAGCATGTCAGGAAGACATTTGGCATCACCAAGCACTTTACGAAAGGTAACCAAAAGCCCTATGAAATGTACATCTGAGAAAGAAGGCCCCTTGCCTCCACTGATCTATCACCACTATTTTCAAGTGTGATGTCCTGTAGCATTCTCAGAACTGCTGGAAGCCTGTCCCTCAGATTACGGCATGCCGTGTATCTGCATGCCCACCTTTCATCCGTAAGTCTCTGTAGTTCCCTGGGCTGCTGTTGGGGATACAGCTCTTTATGAACTGCCAGCTACTTGAGATGAACGTATGAGCCAGATACAAAGTTATTAAGCTTCTGCAGGAGAGCAAAAAAGTTAACTGCCTCAGGCCCTGATTTTACAGCATCGACAAGAACCAAATTCAAACAATGTGCTCTTTTTAATCTGTGCAGACATACCAGAATGCTTTCCGCTCATGACGGATGCACAGTCATAGCCTTGCGCCACAAAATTATTGTGTCCAGACCATGTTTTTCAAGGCAATCAATTATCCTTTTTTTGTGAGACCTGCTGCATCTAAGCTTTCAGCTGACAAAGTGTAAAAAGCTTTTGTGGATGGTCCCGTTGTAATAGTAACTCACAACTAAAGACATTTGTTATTTTTTATTTAAATCTTTGGTTTCATCTTCAATTACACTAAAAACTCCACTTTCTTTTACTTCTCTTATTATATAACTTTGTACCATCTCAGCTCAGCCCTCAAGAACTTCCTTCTGGATTTGGTGGCTTGTCTACTTAGCATTGCCACATGCATTCATCCTTTTTTCTATGAGAGGTTCATGCTTTGCTATTTCTTCTAAGATTGTCAAAAAAAGACCCTTGTTGTGAGAGTCATCAGACTCTCGATGACCTCTCTGCTCATCAGACTCTCTGCTCATCAGACTCTCTGCTCATCAGACTCTCTGCTCATCAGACTCTCGATGACCTCTCTGCGCTATATTTTGAGTGGCAGTTAATAGGAGAACATCTGAAATTGTTTAATGTCAGTACAGTTTTCCTCCACTTTCTTTTTCCGGTCCTCATTTATGACATCTAACATTGATGAGTTGCTGTCAATAGCCCTTTTATGCTGATTCCAAGCATACATAGCATTGATATGATGCTCTGCCTTCGAATGGAGATTAAACCCAGAATATTTCAAACAACGCCTTTTTCCAGTTACAAAAACCTAACTGTGTTGTGAAGGCAGATTCAGGTGTATTGGGCAGAGAAAAATGCCTACAGTTGAAACAATAAGTCAAATCTTGATTGACAGAATATTCAAGCCATGAATTGTCCTTATACCAGGAGCTGTTGAAAACCTTTTGCCTAGTACCATGCTGAGTTCTGGGAAATGTTTTCAAACACGGCTGTACAGGACCCTCTTCTCTGGATCTTGAAATGTCTGAAATACACGTTAAATAATGTGTCATATCTCCATGGAAATGTATAATTAAGGGATCCACAAGATTAGATACTAACAGCTGCTAACTAAAATGTGTAGTTTAAATTATAGGCCTGGCCTACCATTGGGTCCTTTTGGAACAGAAGTCTGATATCTCTCCCTTTCTTTTCATGTTTAATTGACCCTATGCAAAAATAAGAGAGTCTATGGTTACATCTAAGCATTCAATTACTCATATTTTAGTCCAATCTTAATTACAAATCCCCATTATCCTAACTGTACCTTAAAATCAACTACCAGCCTAAGTTACTAGTTAGATCATGGCTAGCCCTACTCTGCAGTAAGTAACTTAGCTAGCTATAATTTCTTACACCTTTACGATAGCAAACAGGCTATCTGCAAATTGTGGTCATCTTTTGTGGAACGTTAACAGATTGATAATAACAATTGTTCGTTTTGAGTTAAAGTACGAAAATTTAACTGAGTTAATGGATTTCAAATTGCTGAATGTTAACTTGCTGAACACTGACAGCTGTAGCCTACTAGTTATCACACATTAGCTAAACATTCGTATAGTGTAACTTACGACACTGCACTGTATATGTGTGTATTACTAGCACAGATGTAAATATGATGTTAAGCTAAATTGGGAACCGATCTCTCATCTGATTAACTGTCTGTTAATGGAGCCAAAGGTCTAAGGTTAACTTACACAGCAACTCAACTTTCGTAAAAGTTGTTCAGGAAACCTAAACCCGATGCTAAATGTTGTTTGTCTGTAATTTTTCTAATGACTTGGTGCTGCCTATCTTGGCCAGGACGCTCTTGAAAAATAAATTTTAAATCTCAATGAGCCCTTCCTGATTAAAGAAAGGTTAAATAAATAAATAAATAAAAAACCTTAAGTTACTGCTTTCGCCAATTGCGAAAAGAGCTTGTGGAAATATTCTCTCTTCTTCTGTATGTTCTTCTTATTCTTATTCTTCTGTATCTCGCAAGTGACGTTAATATTCTCTCTTCCTTGTCCTCAATTTGAAAAATGCGCCCCCTGAACGTAAAAATAAATGCTTCTTTCAACAAGAGGTGAAATTAGATGTCAATCAGCATTAAACTGCCAGTAGCGAATTATATTTTGGCTCCGCCCCTGCAGCCACCACCACAAAATGGCCATTGCCAGGTAACTGTCACTAGCCAAGAAGAAATTATTAATGTAGAGTTCTATTGGTTACGCCTCAATCAAACAGAGAGAGCTCACAGGTATGATTCTATACACAAACATAACCAATAACCAGGTCAATCTCTGTCAATCTCGACCCATAAGATTACATCACTTTCACAATTATCTTCTCACAGCATTACAGTTTGCAGCCACAAACCAATAACACAAAACTTAATTCAGGAATATAATTTAATCAGCGACGGTGTAGGATATGTTGCATAATCCATTATCCAATAATTCACTTTTTTCAAGTTTACATTTTATTAGTCTTATGTACGGAACACACATGGTATACACCACACCATCCAACGAAATGCTTACTGTGGGTTCCTTCTCGACAACAACAATAAGAATCCAGCGAAGTTGCCCATAGGCACAGATCTAGAATCAGCTTAACCTAATACCCAGCTCCCTAATGCAAAGCTCAACCATTAGCAGGTAAAAGTGCAAAACTAACCATTGATCAGCATCAGTAGGTAAGCCTACTCACCAGTGCTGGTGCTATAGGTGCGAACGGTAGTGGCGGTCGGCGGCGGCGAATCCGAGTCCACGGAAGCAGTGTCGTCATCCTGTGAGCATCCGGCCTGGATGGCCCGCAGGTAGCTATAGCTACGGGATCGGAAGCACGTGGGCATTGGTAGATCCGGAGGCTCCAACGCCTGGGAATGGGAGCGTGAAAGTGTGTGGGATTCTCGGAACGCCGACTCAGAGCAGCTATCGTCGTAGCGTTGGCTAATCATCTCCAGGTCCTGCAGCTGGAAGGAGAGAGGCAGGTTGGCACTAGTGGCATAGGATGGCATCACGGCCTGGGTGGCAGTGCTAGAGTGAGAGGACAGCGCAGTAGTAGCCATGCAGTCTACTACTTCAGGCTAGATGTCCAGACTGGGACAGAAATGCATGGTTTGTCCCGGGACAAGATAGGCATGGTCGTTAGACATGGGTTCAAGTAGTATTTAGATTTTTCCCGAATACTTTAACTGTGCTTATTAATCAAGCTTACCTAGCGTATTGGAACCACTGGTATAGTCCCAAAAGTGCTAACACTACCCATTAGGTACTTCAGGCAGGCTGAAGAAAACAGGTTGGCTGAAGAGTTTTTCAAATTTCTAATACTATTTGAACTCAGCCAGGTCTGCCATGGAGAGCATAGCTGACAATGTCTGTAAGAGGGGTGAGCTAGGTCCACCTGTGTGACATTTGGCGTGGATGCAATCAAATGCAGCCGAAAGGACACATTACAGTATTAAGGCCGGGTGAGAGGAAAGCAAAGTGCAGCAGTAACACTTTGTCCCGACCCCGAATCAACTCCTTATAGCAACTTATAGTCAAAGTCCACGGTAGTTAACATGCTACATATATATATATATATTTTTACTGCCCATTAGTTTCAGTGTCACTTTCATAGTATTAATCAAAGATGTCTTAACTTCTCAAAAAACCTAGTAATTTGATTGACTCGCATGAACTTGGTGAGAAATTAGATTAGAGCAGTAGTGCAAATGAAGGACTGAGATTTGACTGAGGGACATGACCAAGCTTACTAAAATGCCTAACACAATGTTGGAGTGACAGGAATATAATAAATATGGTGTTTGAGTCGTAACTTATGGAGTCGGCTCGGCCTCACGCTTTAGTGGTAACAAATCAAAGAGCAGGGAGCAGTGACAGAGAGAGCGAGAGAGAGAGAGAAAGTGAGACCATGAGATCTATAACCTGGTCCAGGACCTGTTTTTGCTCCAGTAGTCCTATAGTACTGTATATTTATAACAGCAGCATGTGTCTACTCAATTGCATTGTTGTACTGTTTTGTTTGATATACAGTAAAATTTCACAGGAAGTCTTCTGAAATAATGAGGTGTAATAATTAACATTGTACCTTGCAGCTCCAAATAACTCTTCTACTAATTTACATGTCAATCAACATACATTTTCGGAATTAAACGTTTTAAATTCCCCAAGATGGGGTCAAAATGCTAAACATATAAACTCAGCAAAAAAAGAAACGTCCTCTCACTGTCAGCTGCGTTTATTTTCAGCAAACTTAACATGTGTAAATATTTGTATGAACATAACAAGAATCAACAACTGAGACATAAACTGAACAAGTTCCAAAGACATGTGACTAACAGAAATGGAATAATGTGTCCCTGAACAAAGGGGGGGTTAAAATCAAAAGTAATAGTCAGTATCTGGTGTGGCCACCAGCTGCATTAAGAACTGCAGTGCATCTCCTCCTCATGGACTGCACCAGATTTGCCAGTTCAGAATCACATGAGGGAGGAGGATGTCTTCCCTGTAACGCACAGCGTTGAGATTGCCTGCAATGACAACAAGCTCAGTCCGATGATGCTGTGACACACCGCCCCAAACCATGACGGACCCTCCACCTCCAAACCGCTCCCGCTCCAGAGTACAGGCTTCGGTGTAACGCTCATTCCTTCAACGATAAACATGAATCGCCCCCCTGGTGAGACAAAACCGTGACTTATCAGTGAAGAGCACTTTTTGCCAGTCCTGTCTGGTCCTGCGACGGTGGGTTTGTGCCCATAGGCGACGTTGTTGGCGGTGATGTCTGGAGAGGATCTGCCTTACAACAAGCCCTCAGTCCAGCCTCTCTCAGCCTATTGCGGACAGTCTGAGCACTGATGGAGGGATTGTGCGTTCCTGGTGTAACTCGGGCAGTTGTTGTTGCCATCCTGTACCTGTCCCGCAGGTGTGATGTTCGGATGTACCGATCCTGTACAGGTGTTGTTACACGTGGTCTGCCCCTGTGAAAACAATCAGCTGTCTGTCCTGTCTCCCTGTAGTGCTGTCTTAGGCGTCTCACAGTATGAACATTGCAATTTATTGCCCTGGCCACATCTGCAGTCCTCACGCCTCCTTGCAGCAGGCATGTTAATGCAGATGAGCAGGGTCCCTGGGCATCTTTCTTTTGGTGTTTTTCAAAGTCAGTAGAAAGGCCTCTTTAGTGTCCTAAGTTTTCATAACTGTGACCTTAATTGCCTACCGTCTGTAAGCTGTTAGTGTCTTAACGACCGTTCCACAGGTGCATGTTCATTAATTGTTTGTGGTTCATTGAACAAGCATGGGAAACAGTGTTTAAAACCTTTACAATGAAGATCTGTGTAACATTTTTACGAATTATCTTTGAAAGACAGGGTCCTGAAAAAAGGACGTTTCTTTTTTTGCTGCGTTTACTAATGGACTGTAAAGCCTAGTTTGACAGGCCTTTTGTAAAAGATCAGAGGATCCACACACTCTTTATCACCATGGTGACCTTGTCAGTAGAAGGGCAATGGGTCTTCCTGTGTTGGGATTCCGGTGTATACAAAATCTTCTAGAACAGAGTCTACTGAGGTGTAGGAGTGGAGAGTTTATGTGATAGGTCACTCAAAAATGAAAATCTGTTCAATGAAATGGTCTAAAATGCCAGAGTCTGGTGTAGTGGTAACGCTCCCAACTCAGGATGACGCATGGCATTTGGCAACAGGGTTTGAGCCTCGTCTCAGTCACTCTCCTGTCTGTGCCTTCCTACATCTATCTCCCTCTTTCTGTACAGTCCCACTATTCTGACACAAAAAATATATACAAATCTGAAAGGGGATCAGAAGAAGAAAAAAAAAATCTTATCCTGAGAAGTTTAAGTCCCATGCCAGTTGTACCTCACTACCCCATCCCTGGTGACCTCTGACCTGGCCCATGTAGCTGCTCCTCCCCAGGGTGCTGCAGCCGCCTCCCTGGCTGAAGTCCTCATCGTCCCAGCGGGGGAACAGGGAGCCCCTCACCGGATCCCCCAGACAGTCCAGGTTGTCCAGGCTACGATTGGTAGACAGCTCTCGAAGTGAAGGAAGACAGCTGAAGAGGCGAGGAGCAGGGGAAGAGAGGAGAGGAGCAGGGGAAGAGAGGAGAGGGGGAGGAGAGAAGAGGAGGGGAGGAGGGAGAGTTGATGAGATCAGAGAGCAGGGGAGGAGGTAGAGGAAAGGAGAGGAGAAGGGTAGAGTTGATATGAGGAGGGAAGGGAATGAGGAAGAGGAGGAGGGTAGAGTTGATGTGAGGAGAGAAGGGGATAAGATCAGAGGAAAGGGGAGGAGGAGCGAAGCAGAGAAAAGAAGAGGAACGGAGAGGATAGGAAAGAGGAATTGAGAAAGGTAGAAAGAAGTTCAGGTTAGGTCACTTCTCATCCCTGGTTCCTTTCATTACCTGTCAGCATCACTGCCCCATCATATCACCTGTCAGCATCACTGCCCCCATCATATCACCTGTCAGCAATGTTCCCTCTAATTCTTCGGGGCACTGAGCAAATTTTAGCTCTTGTGAGCGGAAACTTGAATGTTGTGAGAATTTTGTGCAACTCCCGGCGTGCGTTTACAACTCTGAGGCTGTACCCTCCCAGTTTTAGACATTAGCCAATAGGCTATTGTGGCTATTTGAGCATAATGTAGGCCTACCAACAATACCAATGGAGCAAATCCTATAACATTTTAAAAATGGAAATAGGTTTTGATTTCTATGATATGGTCTACAGTAGCCTATGTGGTTTTCAATGTAGGTTTACATTGCATGATACTTAAAAAAGGTTTTACATTATGAAGGGCTTGACATTCATTTATGATTTCTTTACTTGGTCTGTAACACCATGGGCCAAATAGGTGACTGTACATTGCATTGTATTGTGTTGTATGATGCAAGAAACCACTTTACAAAATACAATTCATTATTATTACCATTTGGAGAACTAGACAACTCTGCCTATTGGCTTGTTTGCATATTTAAGCCCGTCTCAAAATACTACACTGCCCCTTTAATTAAGACAAACATTTTAGCTGACTGGCTTTTCAAAGAGCACTTGGAATGTAGCCTACACGTTTTGTGCTATTGTAGGAAGCAGGAGCTCCCCTTTGCTGACCTATACTCATCTAAAACTGGGCTAATAACTCGCTAACTAGCAAAGAATATCAACAAATGTACACACGCGCAGCTCTGCGCTCTGATCTGAAAAGCACATTCACTCGCGGGTGATTGAAAGACCGATTGTGGGCTACCCCAGCAAATAAAATGATACTCCGTTGTGCTCTGGCTCTGCCTCCAATTAAATCACAGACTACATTTTGCAAAGTTAGATTTGTTTTGGTATGTTGCATTGAAAAGGAGCTGATATAATGTTGAATGATCACAGAAAACTGCAAACTAATGAGGCGACCTCAATGAAGTTCAATCTCATGCGTCTCTGCGTGGCCTGGCATTTCTTCAGCGTGGCAGTCCTGGAGGAGCGTGCAGTTTAGAGGGAACATTGCCTGTCAATATGAATGCCCCATCATAACACCTGTCAGCATCACTGCCCCCATTATAACATCTGCCAGCATCACTGCCCCCATTATAACATCTGCCAGCATCACTGCCCCATCTTACTAACATCTGCCAGCATCACTGCCCCATCTTACTAACATCTGTCAGCATCACAGCCCCCATCATAACACCTGTCAGCATCACTGCCCCATCTTAATAACATCTGTCAGCATCACTGACCCATCATAACACCTGTCAGCATCACTGCCCCATCATAACACCTGTCAGCATTACTGCCCCATCATAACACCTGTCAGCATCACTGCCCCCATCTTAATAACATCTGTCAGCATCACTGCCCCCATCATAACACCTGTCAGCATCACTGCACCATCATAACACCTGTCAGCATCACTGCCCCATCATAACACCTGTCAGCATCACTGCCCCCATCATAACACCTGTCAGCATCACTGCACCATCATAACACCTGTCAGCATCATTGCCCCCATCATAACACCTGTCAGCATCACTGCCCCATCATAACACCTGTCAGCATCACTGCCCCATCATAACACCTGTCAGCATCACTGCCCCATCATAACACCTGTCAGCATCACTGCCCCCATTATAACACCTGTCAGCATCACTGCCCCCATTATAACACCTGTCAGCATCACTGCCCCATCATAACACCTGTCAGCATCACTGCACCATCATAACACCTGTCAGCATCACTGCCCCATCATAACATCTGTCAGCATCACTGCCCCCATCATAACACCTGTGAATAATATATCTCTCATCTCATTACAATAATATTCCCCATATAGCACACAAACAATGCAAAGCCAATGATACACAGGTCAAGCATATGTAAAGCCTTGTTCCACGCATCATGGTGCCAACATTAAAGAGCATTAGGGAAAATGATCCAAATTCAGCTCAGAAATACTGAATGGTATTACAAAAAGAGAGCCTATACTTTTTTGGTATTTTCTGGCACTGTCACGTTCCTGACCTATTTATGTTAGTTTTTGTGTGTTAGTTGGTCAGGACGTGAGGTTGGGTGGGCATTCTATGTTATCTGTTTCTATGTTGGTTTTGGTTTGCCTGGTATGGCTCTTGATTAGAGGCAGGTGGTTTGCGTTTGCCTCTAATTAAGAGTCATATTTAGGTAGGGCATTCTCACTGTTTGTTTGTGGGTGATTGTCTCCTGTGATGTCTTCGTTGTGTTCGATGTTATTCACTTCGGGGCTGTTTGGCTGTTCGTACGTTTCGATGTAACGTTCCTGTTCGTGAGTTTACGTTTGTCGATGTAAGTTTATGTTCAGGTTCCGTTCGTTACGTTTTGTTATTTTGTGTAAGTTTTGAAAGTGTTTTGTTTTGTTTAGTGGCCGTCGTATTTGTAATAAAGATGGCTTATTTCCCTGACTCCGCATTTTGGTCTGAAGATCCTTCTCTCCTCACCTCATCTGAGGATGAGGAAAGCGACAGCCATTACAGGCACACAGTGATAGTGACATGACATTACACTTGTCATGTAATTGTGATTGTAATTGTGATGATCCTTGGGTACAGACGGGGTACCCCTGGCATGGAATGTTCCAAGCTGGGCAATGACACACCTTTTATGGGGTGGGAGAATTAGCTTGGAGGAAAGGGCTGGTGGTGAGTGGCATGGCGTTGGCACTGACGGAGCATGGGTGAACCGAAGAGGTGGGCAAGACCTGGGGGACTGGGTGCTGGGTGACTGACTGATTGATTGGGGACAGCGTCCAATCTGGTGCAAGCGTAAACCTGTCCCCTTGGTGGTGATTGGCTGGCTGCATAGCACTGACCTGCCCAGTTGGTGCAGAGAGGACACACTGTGCAGAGGAGACCACAGTGCCTCCAGCTCCCCCTGCAGCATGGCGTAATCCAGGGCTCTGCTGCTCCTGCCAACCAGGGTGGAGCAGACCACGAGGGAGAACAGGGGTGTGACATTTGGTTTTTAGCAGGGAGGGGAGCAGGGTTAGAGTCATTTAGTGTGTTTTTTACTCCATGTTGTTACTTCTTTTAGAAAACCTTCCTGCTGCGTTATTATGATGTGTGTGTTGTCTCTGTCAACAAAAAGCTTGCTATAATGACGTAACTCATATATTCCCTTTTTCTATGTGTCTGTGACCCAAAAAATGTGTAATTGTATGTATAAAGTGATATTACCAGGCATATATAGTTCCGATTGGCATGTATACATTGCTTTGTGATTTGCTGTCCTCTTGTGGACTGAAATTGTACTGTATTCCTTTTGCCTTTAGACTTCCTCATTTTGTGGTGGCAATCTAAACTCCCCAATGGAATTACATTTGTGCCAAATTAGGTTTTTAGATCTTATCGGTACACATTTACTTCAATACAGCCCTGACCACAGAGAACCTGGAGAACACAACAAATGTCTTTGTTTGAGCAAATCAACAGAGACATAAACAATAAAACACAGCAGCTTGCTCATCGGTGCTCCAGCTCTCTGCCACTATTCATCCAAATTGGGTTTCATTTTGTTTATCATTATGTGAAAATTAATAGGATACCCAATGCATTGTGTCCCTCTGTGTCTAGCCCAGTCTGTGTCTGTCTGCTTCAGAAAGAGATGTCATCTAGAGACAACGTGCTAGAAACCTCAGTCAGTCAGTGTGAGATGATGAGACTATAGCTTAGTTTGTGGTGGCTCACTGTCTGTCTGAGCAGAAGCTGAAGGTGGCATCATGTTTGTGATGTTGCGGAAACGCTATTGTATGAGGAGTCTATCATTTCAGGCCAAGCCATTACGTTGTGAGAACGTTTAATAAATGAAGGATGAGGAAACCGTAATCGGAACTCTGGCATGTGTAGGAGGTGGGAGTCTGACGGTGCTTAATCCCACGCTTGAGTGAGCACAGCTTGTCTGACTGTGTGTGTTTGCTATAGTCTCTTTAGTATGCAAGGCCTGTTAACTGGAATGCCAAGAGCTGGAAGCCTGACCGTCTCCTTTGTACATGTCACACCTCTGTTTGAAATGGGGTCATGGGCCGTGTGTGTGTGGTTAGTCTGTGTGTGTACATGTATGGATTTGAGAGAGAAAGAGAGAGTGGGCATGAGGATTTGTGTGTGTGTATTTGCTTGCGTGTTTGAAATGCGAAATAAATATTGTTGTTAGTCCAGGTTCACTTCCACCTGAATGTGTTACCAAGTCATACAGTGCATTCGGAAAGTATTCAGGCACCTTGACTTTTTCCATATTTTTTTAAAGGTTACAGCCTTATTCTACAATGGATCAATTTTTTCTTCTTCGATTTTTGAATGACAAAGCAAAAACAGGTTTTTAGAAATGTTTAGAAATGTATAAAAATAACTTAAACGTCACATTTACACAAGTATTCAGACCCTTTACTCAGTACTTTTTTCAGGTCTTTCCAGAGATGTTTGATTTGGTTCAAGACTGGCTGTGTCCTTAGGGTCGTCGTCCTGTTGGAAGGTGAACCTTAACCTCAGGACCTCATACTGGGGTGTTCATCAAGGAGCTCTCTGTACTTTGCTCTGTTCATCTCTCCCTCAATCCTCAATCCCAGTCCCTGCTCCTGAAAAACATCCCCACAGCATGATGCTGCCACCACCCTGCTTCACCGTAGGGGTGGTGCCAGGTTTCCTCCAGACGTGACGCTTGGCATTCAGGCCAAAGAGTTCAATCTTGGTTTCATCAGACCAGAGAATCTTGTTTCTCATGGTCTGAGATTCCTTAAGGTGCCTTTTGGAAAACTCCAAGTGGGCTGTCATGTGCCTTTTACTGAGGAGGGGCTTCTGTCTGGCCGTTCTATCATAAAGGCCTGATTTGTGGAGTGCTGCAGAGATGGTTGTCCTTCTGGAAGGTTCTCCCATCTCCACAGAGGAACTCTGGTGCTCTGTCAGAGTGACCATCGGGTTCTTGGTCACCTCCCTGACTAAGGCACTTCTCCCCCTATTGCTTAGTTTGGCCAGGCAGCCAGCTCTAAGAGTCTTAGTGGTTCCAAACTTCTTCCATTTAAGAATGATAGAGGCCACAGTGTTCTTGGGGACCTTCAATGCTGAATACATTTATTGATGCTCTTCCAAAGATCTGTGCCTCGACACAATCTTGTCTCGGAGCTCTACGGACAATCCCGTCAACCTCATGACTTCTTGCTCTGACGTGCACTATCAACTGTGGGACCTTATATAAACAGGTGTGTGCCTTTCCAAATCATTTCCAATCAATTCAATTTACCACAGGTGGACTCCAATCAAGTTATAGAAATGTCTCAAGGATGATCAATAGAAACAGGATGGACCTGAGCTCAGTTCTAAAAACCTGTATTTGCTTTGTCATTATGGGGCATTGTGTGTAGATTGATGAGGAAAATGTTTTATTTAATTCATTTTAGAATAAGTCTATAACAAAATGTGGAAAAAGTCAAGGGGTCTGAATACTTTCCGAATGCACTGTATGTCATTATGCTTACATGTCCATTGTCCATGTGATGAAACTTTGGCACTGAGCTTACTTGTGTGGTGGTAGCTGGTCGCTCAGAGACTGCTGGGTGGCCCTGAGGTAACTCTGACGGCGGGCAGCCATTTTGGGCGAGGGCTTGGGGCTGCCGTCCGAGTCGTCGCTGTCCTCTAGGTCGCCCATGGCCTTCACGTAGCTGCCGCTCCGCATACGCCGACATGGAATCTCATTGGCTCCTCCTCCTCCTCCTCCGCCGCTGCGGCCCAGCGTGCTACTCCAGTCCCCCTGCAAGCAGCAGCAACCCAGATATGTTTTTCTATATGACATTTATATTGACATGATAGTGACAGTATAATAAAAAAAATTACATAATGTAATTTGTTTTACAGTATTCACTCTATAATCTACAGTATGGGCTAAAGAGGATCTAAAATGTATCACCGAGGGACTCCCACTCTACTTTTCTTGATCATAGATATGGTTTTATCGATTACACAATAAATAAATACAATTATTTGAGTGCTACAGGGCTGTTACCAACTCCTCCCTGAATATCTTTACTTTGAAACTTGAGAACAAAGTCAAAACAATTCTATAGGTAAACATGGAACTGACATTTATATAACAGCATGTTAATGTCACATGGAATTGTGTGTGTGCCATTTACAGTGGTATGCCATGAATGTCAGCACATAAAGTCAGGCTGATAAAAGAAAACATTTGCAGAAATGGCCATATTTTAGTTAAATAAATGGAACAAACTGAAAGACGAGACAGCTGACTGAGACATAGTGGAGGAATAGTCAACCTGCCACACAAATGGTCCAACACATACAGTACTTTTATGTTTTGATCCAAACAGATCTTTGTCAGACCTGACAAACTGTCTTGACGGTAAATATATTTGTATTTAAGTATGCACTATGCTTTATTCTTTGTCTCCGCATTTTTTTTATGTCCAGCACTCTATCTGATATGATGATAACCGTTTGACAACAGAAATTGTTTAGATAATACTCACCTGTCGGCCCACTTGCAGGTAGTGGCAGGCAAGCTCCTGCTGGCACGACTTGGACTTGAGCATGGACCGGTCTAGGGTAGCCGAGTGGCCCTTCTGCAGCACCTGTCTGGGCTGACCCAGGGTCAGGGTCGACCACGAACCTCCCTTCATAAAGTCATTACTGTTCACTCCCATGCTGATCCCTCCTCCCCCTCCTCCCCCACCTCCGGGTCCTGCCAGCATCTGCTGGTACTTCATGACTTCGTTGCTGCTCTTAGACGAACTAATGGTGTTGTAGCCACTGTGAATCACGTAGCGGCTCTGTTGTTGTCCCTGCTGCTGCTGTAGTGCCCCCTGCTGAGCATCGTAGGTAATACCGTGGGTGGTGTGCTGGGTGGCATGGGTGGTGGGGCGTCCCAGCGTCATGGCTATAGGGTTGCGGTAGTTGCTGAGGTTGGCGTTGTCCAGGTCGTCTGAGCTCCAGTAGCCCGACATGTTGGAACGCGGCCGCCGCTTGCCCGTCCCGCCCCCGTCTGACTTGGCTCCGCCCCGGTCTTTGCTCTTTGCACGCTGGTCCCGCTTCCCGCTGTCCTCAGTTCCGGACGAGGTCCCGCCGCTGCCGCTACCCGTCCCCGAACGCCCATTGACGCCCTTGAGGTTGTGTCCGTCTATGGACTGTGACTTGGCGAAGAGCTTCTGGACGGAGCACACTAGGTTACGGATGCGCCCGGGGCTGTCGGTGCGCTGCTTGGAGGCGACGGAGAGGGCGGCCGATGTGCTCCGGTGGAACTGCAGCGTGCTGAAGCCGTCACGAGGCCCCCCGGGCAGCTGCTTCTCCAACTGGTCCAGCAGGTTGGGCTGCAACTGCCGGTTCATCTTGGCCCCGCCGGAGATAGTAGCTGAACCACTGGTGATCATGGCCCCCCGGCTGCTCTGCAGGCCCCCCATGCCGCTCATGCCATGCATCCCCATCGACATGGAGGTGCCCAGGGTTCCTGTACTTATGCCGCCGATGCTGTCCTCCTGTGGTGGGGAGAAGTCGCTGGGGTCATAATGGGAGTTGTAGTGGACATGGGGGAAGGTGCTGCTGTTGGACAGCTGGTTGTTGAGGGGGAGGGAGTAGTCCGGGGGCAGGGATCCCTGGTTGTGGTGGGCTTCCATATTGGGGTTGCAGTGGCGGGGATCCATGGTGCCGTAATGGTCCATGCTGGTGGGGCTGAGGAGGTAGGGGCTCCGAGGCAGGGTGGACGCCTGGTGTGAGTACAGGGGCTCTGGGGGGCCCTGGGTGGGGTCGCAGGAGTCAGACAGATGGCGGTTGCGTTTGGCTCCTAACCCTTTCATGGTGGACAAAAGGGGCCCCCTTCTAGAAGACTCCCCAGCCGGGAAGAGACGACAGGCCTGGAAGATAAGTCCTACAAAACAGAGAGAGAGAGAGATAATAGGCTCTGGCCAGACAGACCGATGCATGCTGTCATGCTGTACACACAAATATGCACACGAGCGCACCCCTGAAGGCACCCTTGTACAATACAATATACACACTTTCAAAAACACGCACGCACGCATGCACACACACAATTTTGATCATACAGTACATAAATGTGCAGGCAAACAAACACACCCATTTATGCTCAGAAACAGACTAGCCCTCTGAGGGCTGTGAAGGAAGTATTTAGATATCAATGAGTCAGCTTCCCACAGCTTTCCATGGTGAACATCAGTGTTGAAATACTGGAAGTGAAATGAAACAATGCAGTTCAGGGGGTTCATTTTAATTTTGTCTTGTGGAAACCAACACGTTAGCAGTCATGAACAACTACAGCTATGGCATTGTAGAGTCAATGTGTGTGTGAGGTAGACAGAGAGAGAGAAATTCAAAAGGAAATGATCTCAACAGAGGATAATGTCCTCCTGTGTGCTACCTATATCCCCTCACTAGAATCCCCATACTTTAATGAAGACAGCTTCTCCATCCTAGAGGGGAGATCAACCATTTCCAGGCTCAGGGACATGTACTAGTCGGTGGCGACCTAAACGCCAGAACTGGACAAGAACCGGACACCCTCAGCACACAGGGGGACAAACACCTACCTGGAGGTGTCAACATTCCCTCCCCCATATGCCCCCCCTAGACACAACAACGACAACATAACCAACAAAAACGGGTCACAACTCATGCAGCTCTGTTGCATGCTGGGTATGTACATAGTTGATGGTAGGCCTCGAAGGGACTCCTATGGTGGGTACACCTATAGCTCATCTCCTGGCAGTAGTACTGTAGACTACTTTATCACTGACCTCAACTCAGAGTCTCTAAGAGCGTTCACAGTCAGTCCACTGACACCGCTATCAGATCACAACAAAATCACATTTTTCTTGAACAGAGCAATACTCAGTCATGAGGCATCAAAGCCAAAGGAACTGAATAATATTAAGAAATGCTATAGATGGAAGGAAAGTAGTGTGGAAACCTACCAAAAAGCAATTAGGCAAATTCAATCCCTTTTATACAACTTCCTGGACAAAACATATCACTGTGATAGTGAAGGTGCAAACTTGGCAGTAGAATCCTAAACAGTATATTTGACCTCTCAGCTTCCCTATCAAATCTAAAACTGTAAACAACGATGACAAATAGTTTGATGAAGAATGGAAAAACCTAAGAAAGAAAGAAATTGAGAAACATATCCAACCAACAACATAGAGATCCAGAAAACCTGATCCTACACCTTCAATATGGCGAATCACTAAAACAATACAGAAATACACTACGGAAAAAGAAGGAATAGCATGTCAGAAATCACCTCAATGTAATTGAAGAATCCATAGAATCTAACCACTTCTGGGAAAATTGGAACACACTAAACAAACAACAACACGAAGAGTTATCTATCCAAAACAGAGATGTATGGATAAACCACTTCTCCAATATTTTTGGCTGTATAACAAACAAACATGGGGCATGGGACATACAACAATCTCAGCTCTGTAGATTTTGCTGCGAAGAGACAGAATCAGTCGATCATTTATTCTTGTATTTTCCCTTTGTAGCCTTTTTCTTGTCACAGGTTCAGGAATGTTTCAAAAATCACAACATGCACTAAAAATGAACGTTACAAATATCCGTGTTGGTCGATTTGGAAAGCCATAGTCAGTCAATAAATAATATAATAAAATTTGTAGGAAAGGTTTTCATCTTTAGCTCACAATCTGTGGATACTATACGATTAGAAAGGTAAAGATATAATGTAAAACATCACAGCACAAAATATATGTCACATGGAAACCAAATAAGGGTGGTCTATAGTGATAGGTGGGATGGGCTGAGAGTGGCTGAGGGGTGGGATTAAAGAGCTTATGTTTGGTAATGTATTAGTGTTATGTGACTGCTTTATATAAAAGTACTATGTATGTAAAATGTACATGTAAAATGTATGAATATGTAGCAGAAAAGCTGTAAAAAATAATTTAAAAAATGAACAAACAGCATAAACAAACAGTGCCTTCAGAAAGTATTCAGACCCCATGACTTTTTCCACATTTTGTTACGTTACAGCCTTATACTAAAATTGATTTAAAAAAGCTCAGATGCATCCTGTTTCTATTGATCATCCTTGAGATGTTTCTACAACTTGATTGGAGTCCACCTGTGGTAAATTCAATTGATTGGACATGATTTGGTCCCAAAGAACACAGTGGCATCCATCATTCTTAAATAGAAGAAGTTTGGAGCCACCAAGACTCTTCCTAGAGCTGGCCGCCCGACCAAACTGAGTAATCAGGGGAGAAGGGCCTTGGTCAGGGAGGTGACCAAGAATCCAATGGTCACTCTGACAGAGCTCTTGAGTTCCTCTGTGGAGATGGGAGAACCTTCCAGAAGTACAACTATGTCTGCATGGTAGAGTGGCCAGACGGAAGCCACTCCTCAGTAAAAGGCACATGAAAGCCTGCTTCGAGTTTGCCAAAAGGCACCTAAAGACTCTCAGACCATGAGAAACAAGACTCTCTTTGGACTGAATGCCAAGCGTCACATCTGGAGGAAACCTGGCACCATCCCTACGGTGACTCATGGTGGTGCCAGCATCATGTTGTGGGGATTTTTTTCAGCGGCAGGGACTGGGAGATTAGTCAGGATCGAGGCAAAGAGGAATGGAGCAAAGTACAGAGAGATTTAATGAAAACCTGCTCCAGAGCGCACAGGACCTCAGGCTGGGGTTTAAGGTTCATCTTCCAACAGGACAAGTGTCTGAATGTGCTTGAGTGGCCCAGCCAGAGCCCGGACTTGAAAATAGCTGTGCAGCAATGCTCCCCATCCAACCTGGCAGAACTTGAGAGGATCTGCAGAGAAGAATGGGAGAAACTCCCCAAATACAGGTGTGCCAAACTTGTAGCATCATACCCAAGAAGACTCAAGGCTGTAACCGCTGCCAAAGGTGCTGAGTAAACAGTCTGAATGCTTATGTAAATGTGATATTTCAGTTTATTTGTATATTTTATTTGCAACAATTTCTAAAAACCTGTTTTTGCTTTTTCATTATGGGGTATTGTGTGTAGATTGATGAGGGAAAAAAACAAATTAAATAATTTTAGAATAAGACTAACCTAACATGTGAAAAAAGTAAAGTGGTTTGAATACTTTGCAAAGGCACTGTACATGATCAAATACAAATCTTAGAGTCAACTATTTAAGACTACCAGAACCTACTGTATTCTCCTAAAACATTGAATAAACTACAGGACAAAATACAAACCCTCCCACCCAAAAAGGCCTGTGGTATTGATGGTATCCTAAATTAAATGATAAAATATACAGACCACAAATTCCAATGGGCTATTCTTAAACTCTTTAACATCATCCCCAGCTCTGGCATCTTCCCCAATATTTGGAACCAAGGACTGATCACCCCAATCCACAAAAGTGGAGACAAATTTGACCCCAATAACTACCATGGGATATGTGTCAACAGCAACCCTAGGAAAATCCTCTGCATTATCATTAACAGCAGACTCGTACATTTCCTCACGATGTTCTGTTCAAATTTCTAATTGGCTTTTTACCAAAATCCCGTATGACAGACCACGTATTCACCCTGCACACCCTAATTGACAAGAAAACAAACCAAAACAAAGGCAAAGTTCTGTCATACTTTTGTTGATTAGACAAATTCCATCTAGACACCGTTGCCATAGAGCACACAAAAAAACGATACATACCTCGGCCTAAACATCAGCGCCACAGGTAACTTCCACAAAGCTGTGAACGATCTGAGAGACAAGAAGGGCCTTCTACGCCATCAAAAGGAACATAAAATTCGACATACCAATTAGGATCTGGCAAAAAATACTTCAATCAGTTATAAATTTAGCAAAACTAGAAACGTCCCCTTTTCAGAAACCTGTCTTTCAAAGATAATTAGTCAAATCAAAATAACTTCACAGATCTTCATTGTAAAGGGTTTAAACACTATTTCCCATGCTTGTTCAATGAACCATAAACAATTAATGAACTTGCACCTGTGGAACGGCCGTTAAGACATCAATAGCTTACAGATGGTAGGCAATTAAGGTCACAGTTATGAAAACTTAGGACACTAAAGAGGCCTTTCTACTGACTCTGAAAAAAAACAAAAGAAAGATGTCCAGGGTCCCTGCTCATCTGCGTGAACGTGCCTTAGGCATGTGCAAGGAGGCATGAGGACTGCAGATGGGGCCTGGGCAATAAATTGCAATGTCCGTGAGACGCCTAAGACAGCACTACAGGGAGACGGGACCGACAGCTGATCATCCTCGCAGTGGCAGACCACGTGTAACAACACCTGCACAGGATCGGTACATCGTAAAACATCACACCTGCGGAACAGGTACAGGATGGCAACAACAACTGCCCGAGTTACACCAGGAATGCACAATCCCTCTATCAGTGCTCAGACTGTCCACAATAGGCTGAGAGAGGCTGGACTGAGGGCTTGTAGGCTTGTTGTAAGGCAGGTCCTCACCAGACATCACCAGCAACAACGTCGCCTATGGGCACAAACTCACCATCACTGGACCAGACAGGATTGGCAAAAAGTGCTCTTCACTGATGAGTCACGGTTTTGTCTCACCAGGGGTGATGGTCGGATTTGCGTTTATCCTCAAAGGAATGAGCTTTACACCGAGGCCTGTACTCTGGAGCGGGATCGATTTGGAGGTGGAGGGTCCGTCACGGTGTGTCACAGCATCATCGGACTGAGCTTGTTGTCATTGCAGGCAATCTCAACGCTGTGCGTTACAGGGAAGACATCCTCCTCCCTCATGTGGTACCCTTCCTGCAGGCGCATCCTGAACCCTCCAGCATGACAATGCCACCAGCCATACTGCTCGTTCTGTGCGTGATTTCCTGCAAGACAGGAATGTCAGTGTTCTGCCATGGCCAGCGAAGAGCCCGGATCTCAATCCGATTGAGCACGTCTGGGACCTGTTGGATTGGAGGGTGTTTGGGTCTCCCCAGAAATGTCCGGGAACTTGCAGGTGCCTCGGTGGAAGAGTGGGGTAACATCTCACAGCAAGAACTGGCATATCTGGTGCAGTCTATGAGGAGGAGATGCACTGCAGTACTTAATGCAGCTGGTGGCCACACCAGATACTGACTGTTACTTTTGATTTTGACCCCCCCTTTGTTCAGGGACACATTATTCAATTTCTGTTAGTCACATCTCTGTGGAACTTGTTCAATTTATGTCTCAGTTATTGAATCTTGTTATGTTCATACAAATATTTACACATGTTAAGTTTGCTGAAAATAAACACAGTTGACAGTGAGAGGACGTTTCTTTTTTTCCTGAGTTTAGAACACATTGTCCTTTATGGTTGTTGTTAATGATCAAAATCCAGAAAAGAGCTGTTCAATTCTACGACCACCTGAATGGAAGTGGTTCCTAAACCTTCCATAACAAAGCCATCACAGAGAGATTAACCTGGAGAAGAGTCCCCCAAGCAAGCAAGTCCTGGGGCTCTGTTCACAAACACAAACAGACCCCACAGGACAGGACAGCAAAACAATTAGACCCAACCAAATCATGAGAAAACAAAAAGATAATTACTTGACACATTGGAAAGAATTAACAAAAAAACAGAGCAAACTAGAATGCTACTTGGCCCTAAACAGAGAGTACACAGTGGCAGAATATCTGACCAGTGTGACTGACCCAAAATTAAGGAAAGCGTTTACTATGTACAGACTCAGTGAGCATAGTCGTAGGCAGACCTGGCTCTCAAGAGAAGACAGGCTATGTGTACAATGCCCACAAATGAGGTGGAAACTAAGCTGCACTTCCTATCCTCGTGCCAAATGTATGACCATATTAGGAGAGACATATTTTCCTCAGATTACAGAGACACAAAGAATTAGAAAACAAATCAAATATTGATAAACTACCATATCTATTGGGTGAAATACTACAGTGTGCAATCACAACAGCAATATTTGTGACCCGTTTCCACAAGAAAAGGGCAACCCTTATTTATTTTCCCTTTTGGTCTTTACCTATTTGCACACCGTTACAACACTGTGTATATATATAACATGACATTTGAAATGTCTCTATTCCTTTGGAACGTTTGTTTAATGTTCATTTTATATATTGTGTGTGTTTGTGTGTGTTGTGGGAGAGAGCGAGAGAGAGAGAGAGAGAGAGCAAGAGAGAGAGAGAGAGTTCATGCATGGGGATGGATGGAGATACAGTATGTCGTTGCTTTCAGCATCGCATGAGTAGCCAGTTGAAACCCAGCAAGGAGTCCCCTCCTTTCCTCTCACACGTCCAACATCAAACCTCCACCTCGCTTCTGTTCCACTCTGATAGCAACACCTTCTGCTGCTGACTACCTCCCCTACCTCCCCTTCCACAGCCGGCAGGTACACAGCCACAGCCCTAATGTCTTGTCACCAGGAGAGCCCTTACCTCCAGGTAGACCCCTCCCTCTTCCCAGCTTCCCATCTGTCTCTCTCTCGCCAGACTCCAAAAGAAAATAGCTTTTCCAACAGGCATCCCTGGCATGAGGCACGAAGGCTGGCACACCGAGTGAGGCAGGTAAAGAGGATTGGGCCGGCGGCGGGTGGCACCGAGTGGCAGATGGGGATGGCTGGTTGGTTCCTCTCCAGCAAGCCTGCCCAGCCCCAGACGGTCTGTGCCAGTGCCCTGCCTGGCAAGGTGGTTAAAACCTCTTAAGGATCCACACCTTTTTTCAATTTTCACCTAAAATGACATACCCAAATCTAACTGCCTGTAGCTCAGGACCTGAAGCAAGGATATGCATATTCTTGATACCATTTGAAAGGAAACCCTTTGAAGTTTGTGGAAATGTTAAATTAATGTAGGAGAACATAACACATTAGATCTGGTAAAAGATAATACATAGAAAAAACATGCATGCCCAGGCGCAATGCCAGCCCAGGCGCAATTTGGATTTTGGACACTAGATGGCAGCAGTGTATGTGCAAAGTTTTAGACTTATCCAATGAACCATTGCATTTCTGGGCTGGCAGGTATCCTAGTGGTTAGTGTTGGGCCAGTAACCAAAAGGTTACTAGATCGAATCCCCGAGCTGACAAGGTAAAAATCTGTTATTCTTCCCCTGAACAAGGCAGTTAACCCAGTGTTCCTAGCCTGTCATTTATAAATAAGATTTTGTTCATAACTGACATGTGTAGTTAAATGGAAAATACATTTCTGTTAACATTTTTTATATCAAGACTTCCCAAATGTGCCTAATTGGTTTAATAATACATTTTCAAGTACATAACTGTGCACTCTCCTCAAACAATAGCATGGCATTCTTTCACTGTAATCGCTACTGTAAATTGGACAGTGCAGTTAGATTAACAAGAATTTACGGAAGGTGGATGGATGAAGGCTGATTCCATGGATGCCAATAATGAAATCTGTGAATTACTGACTAGAATAGCAGTCTGAGTTGCTGTGGAGGCAGGTGGAGAGAGATGTGGCCGGAGCCAAGCCACACAGATGTAGTATCTCAATTTGAGCCAGTTTTATACAGCAGGATAATAATCCTTCAGCAACAGGAAACGTAAATTATTACGTAGATTATAATTAATGGACATTTTTGTAGGGTTTGATACATTTTTTGTTAGGGCAACTCGAGTCTGAAATGTCAGTGGAAATTAGAAACTTTAGACGTTTTTTAAACCTCAAATACACTACAGTTTGCATTTCCAATTGTGCAAGAAAATTTGCAGCAACAAAAGAGTGATCAAATTAATATCCTACATCTGTACATCGATATAAATACAGTATATAAAAATGCAGATATCAGTGCCTTGGAATGTATAGTATTTAGCTTTATTGTCTATTGTCTCTATTTCTCTCTAATATTGCCCTGCTACCATCTATTCCATTGTAGAGGGAATCACATTCAATATAATTGACAGTAAGTAACATTCTATGTAAACTTTCTTGCCTAGCAAATCTTTGATTGGCTTGAACTGACTAGTTACTGGGACAGCACATTGCTTCACCTCAATTCACAGACCATTTAACTGCAGTGAACGTGAGTATTCAACTTAACTACCTTAAGTAACTATCTTCTTCGTCTGATGAACAGGAAGGATCAGACCAAAACGCAGCGTGGAAAGTGTTCATGCTTTATTGAAAAAAACTGAACACTAAATACAAAATAACAAAGTGAATAAACGAAAATCAAAACAGTCCTGTAAGGTGCTACAACACAAAACAGAAAACAACTACCCACAAGTATGGTTCTCAATCAGAGACAACGATAGACAGCTGCCTCTGATTGAGAACCACACCCGGCCAAACACATAGAAATAGAAAACATAGAACAAAAACATAGAATGCCCACCCCAACTCACGCCCTGACCAACCAAAATAGAGACATAAAAAGGAACTAAGGTCAGGGCGTGACACCTTAGTAATAAAATGTGCTAAACTTTGTACAACAATCTATTATACAATTTTTGTCCTGTAATAGAGTCCTGTTTCTTGGACATTCACAATATTAAATGTTGGCATTGACATCCAGTTGGTTTAATAGTGTTTCTCAGTGAAAGAAGTTTTTTAGTTTAACCTGAAATAAGTTTTTTAGTTTAACCTGAAACAGAGAACTTGTTTCACGGAATATAAACCAAAGATGATCCAGGTCAGGATAATGTAGCAACGTGTCTAAGTATCAAGATGTTGCTCAAGAACTGGTGCAGTTCAAGTTGTACTGTATCTTGTTCCTTTGGATCAATCTAGGATCAACACACCTTACAGGAAATAGGCTGTTGGAGAGGGACACACCTGCAGATTTCTCTGTACATACAGTATACCGGTTTCAGATTTCTCTGACAGATCTTATACCACCGTGAAGGAACAGGTCTATCTGGTCTGATCAAAGACCAGACAGGCAATGGTAGAATGGTAGGCTAGAACATTCTCTAAAGAGTCATTGTGTAGAAGCACAGAGTTTTCTAACCCAAAGGCACAGCAGTCCAAAACTTCTTGGAACGTCTCGCAAGCAGACTCGACAGACCAGAACGGGGTTTGGGGTTTGGAAAGTCAACTAGAGAAGTGAAACATTTGTCCTTAGTTGTTAATTTTGATTTCTAATGGCACAACCTAGATTCGAGACAATGTCTAAGGTAGCTGAACATGTTATAAGTCCAACCTCGTGAAAGTGACAAACTGACACGTTTTAATTTTCATCAAAAACAGCCGCACATGCACAGTGCAGCCCAACATGACTGTTAGACCCGATGACGTGTTTCTGCGCATGAGTTTAGCTAGCTAAAATCACCGTGACATCACCTACAAGCGTGACCAGGGATTTATATTGGATAAGCTGTTTCTGGGCATCTCCATACTAAACCTTCTTTGGTACAGTAGAAGTGTGGAATGGGTTGCGTTCACTATGACAGAACAGTGTGCAATGTTGAATATAACGGAAATGGTACTGTACTGAACGACCAGGTGAAAAACATTGTGATTACGGTGGCCCAGAGGGCAGTTACCATTTGGTATGTTGAGTTTTACGATTTCAGATAGTCACACCCATATTGATCAGGCCACACTCACCAAACAGGAGCAAACGTACCTCAAAGGCTTTTGAAGATCGGTGAACACCGTTTTGGGAAAATGAGCCTTTCAGGATAAACCGCCACGCAATGTAGCAAACGTTGAGTCAAACTGAACGCACCGCTGATTTTGTTTGCTAATGACACCATCGTCTGTTTCCATGCTTTTGATTGGTCGCTGCAGCTGTTGAGATGGCACAAGGAAGAGGAGGTAATCAGACAATTCTGTTCCCATTAACATTGTGTCTGCAAGCATTCACTGGTCAATGTCAAGGTAAACATCCAAATGCATCACGTGAGCACACACACACACACACACACACACGCACACACACATGCACACACACACACACACACACACACACACACACACACACACACACACACACACACACACACACACACACACACACACACACACACACACACACACACACACACACACACACACACACAAACACACACAGCTTGCCTATATAATCAACTCAAGCAGCCCCCACTTCTTATCTGTTTCCACGGGCCGCAGATTAAAGGGACGCAAAATTTACTCTATATGTGGAACAACCCTTTTACATGTTTATGGGGTCAACAACACAGAAAGTTGTCTATTTTATCACTGTTTTCTATATGCAAAATGGGTCTGATTGATATATTTGGTGAATTGTTAAATAAAAATAAATAAAGAGTGTAACTACCTCTTGTCTGTTATTAAGATTAAGATCACTTTATTGGTCAATTATCCACAATGTCCAACCAAAATGTTATTTCCTCTGTTAACCCAATCCCTCGGATAGACACGCATAAATACACATACAGGTTTTGGAGAGGTGTGGGGGTGCCTGCCACACTGGGTGCCCGGGGAGTTAAGTGCCTTGCTCAAGGGCACAACAGCATCTAGGATTTGATTCCTGCAAACCTCCGGTTGCCAGCTCACTTCCCGCCAGATTTTACCCATCGGACCCTTGTCTCGAACTGGCAACCCAGCCTCTGGTTGCCGGCTCGCCTCTCTAACCGCCAGTCTACCTCCGTTTCTATACACACTTTCAAAAACTTCATGTGTCAGGGTATTGTTTTTAACTTGATATGACCTTAGCATGATATATGCTTCTACACCTGCATTGCTTGCTGTTTGGGGTTTTAGGCTGGGTTTCTGTACAGCACTTTGTGACATCAGCTGATGTAAGAAGGGCTTTATAAATAAATGTGATATATAAGCACTCTCAAAAACTGTGAGGCTAAGAATGCAGGAGGAGGAGAGAGATTATGGCCTAAACCGAGCAATACACCCTTACAAATGTATAAAAATCTGTGCTCATATCAAGTATCAGATATCAGTGCCTTGGAAAGTAGTCGTTTTCATTATTGCCAAGACCCTTTCATCCAAAGAGCAGCCTTCCTGATACTCTCTAACATTGCTTTGCTACCACCCACGTTGCTGCCTTATAGACAGCACAACATAAGCAGAGGCTCAATAAAGTCCTATACTATACAACCTGTTGTTGGATACTATAACTATGCATAAAATGCTTTCACTGTGATGTTGCTACAGTATGGCACTAACAGACTCTCCATATAGATTCTATCTGACACATTTTTTCACTCGTTTTATAGTTGTTGGCATAAGGCTAAGGAGAGTACTTGATAATCATTTATCAGAATTTATCTCTGCCCTGGATTGGGTTTTTGCCTATAACACTTTCTGATTGGCTAGAACACACTAGTTTCAGGGAAAACAAAACTTATATGCAGGGAAAACGAAACTCATAACGTATGGCGCTGCACATTGCTTCAGCTCTCATAGTCACAAGAGGCACCAATTCACAAATCATTTAACTGCAGTAAAAGTGAGTATTCAACTTTATACCGTAGGAGTAATATTTTGCTAAATGTTCTACAACAATCTACTCTACTGTACTTTGTTCAATGTCGTTTTACAGGGACAGTGCACATGAATCAATATTACTGTAAATGTGCCAGTTTTAGCAAGCCAGCTAGTTTTCAACCGCAATCCCTCTACAATAGTTAAATAACTGTATAGCAACTGGTTTATTGACGCCTTCATGCCAGGTCTTTATGCATGGTTGATCACCACAGTAGATTTGTTTTGACTTTCGATATTCAGAGGTTGACTCATCAATAGCTCTCCGACGGAGGGTTCTAGGATGATGAGAGTGATATCTAGAATTATATTATTTAAAATATTATGATTATTATTTTAGACTGATAGTCGAACTCTTCCCTTAACAAAGCCGGAAAGTAGTCAACATGCTTTTTTCTGGCACTCATGTGCTTTAGGGACCTTCATTAAAGTGCAATAAAGGTGATTGCAATTCCCATTCAGGAGGGTTCACCAAATATGAAGATGACACACACTGCATAGGGCCTCCAGTCGCTGAAGGGCCCAATATTTGTATTAGTTACCACTAACCACTAAGGGTGTTACATATCTAGATGAAATGGAGATGTTAAACCAGATCATGTGAAGTCACTGACCTCGTCATCCATGCTACATTTGTTAGAATTCCAGTTCACCACTTCCCTGATGTTACAGGCATACTTATTGTGATAGGTCTAACTATCAATACCTTCCTATCCATATGAGCTACAGATCTACATACAAGCGTGGTAGGTTCTTTAACATCTCTCATCAAATGTACACCGTACATTTTTTCTAAATAGCCCACCTTTGATTTTCTACAAATGTATCTTCTATTACAGCTGTGGGTATTAATTCACATACAGATCACATGTTCAATAGCTTCCAGTCCAGATGGAATACACATCTAAAACCCCTTGATGTTAGGTCACTGATCTCCCTCCTCCAAAGCAAGGTTATAATAGTGAACTGAAACTAAAACAAAAACTAATAATGAAAAAACAATTTAGTACACTGAAATAAAATAATGAACAAACCTGTATGAAAAACTAAAACTATACTGAAACTATCTTTCACTCCAAAACGGACTAAAATCAAATAAAAACCATCATGAATTATGTTGTTTTATTTAATTTTTTCAAGAAAATGCTGCCATATTAAATAAAATGACGTTGGAGGCGGCTTTAATGTATCATTAAATTCTCTGGCAACAGCTCTGATGGACATTCTTGCAGTCAGGATGCTAATTCCATGCTCCTTCAACTTGAGACATCTGTGGCATTGTGTTCTGTGACAAAAGTGCACATTTTAGAGTGGCCTTTTATTGTCCCCAGCACTCAAGAAGAAGCACATTAAGGTCCTGGAGTGGCCTAGCCAGTCTCCAGACCTTAATCCCATCTGTGGGAGGGAGCTGAAGACCTTAATCAAAATCTGTGGAGGGAGCTGAAGGTTCGAGTTGCCAAACGTCAGCCTCGAAACCTTAATGACTTGGAGAAGATCTGCAAAGAGGAATGGGACAAAATCCCTCCTGAGACATGTGCAAACCAGGTGGCCAACTATAAGAAACGTCTGACCTCTGTGATTGCCAAGAAGGGTTTTTCCACCAAGTTCTAAGTCATGTTTTGACGAGTGGTCAAATACTTATTTCCCTCTGTCAGCGTCGCGTGTATAGGTGGCAGGGAAGTCAGGCGCAGGAGAGTCAAACAGAGTGTAGAATGGAGTCTTTTAATGAAAGTCCCAGCAATCTGCTCCATAACACTCATCAGAAAACCATAATAACAATATGGGTAAGATGACCCGTCGCACACCTATACACATAAAGATAACCCTCACAATAAACAATCTCTGACAACGACATGAGGGGAAACAGAGGGTTAAATACACAATAGATAATGGATGGGATTGAAAACAGGTGTGTGGGAAGACAAGACAAAACCAATGGAAAATGAAAAATGGATCGATGATGGCTAGAAGACCGGTGACGTCGACCGCCGAACACCGCCCGAACAAGGAGAGGCAACGACTTCGGCAGAAGTCGTGACATTACCCCCCCCTGACGCGCGGCTCCAGCTGCGCGTGGACACCGGCCTCGGGGACGACCCGGAGGGCGAGGTGCAGGGCGATCCGGATGGAGGCGGTGGAATTCTTTTAACATGGAAGGATCTAAAACGTCCTCCACCGGAACCCAGCATCTCTCCTCCGGCCCGTACCCCTCCCAGTCCACGAGGTACTGAAGGCCCCTCGCCCGACGTCTCGAATCCAAAATGGATCGAACAGAGTACGCCGGGACCCCCTCGATGTCTAGAGGAGGCGGAGGAACTTCACGCACTTCAGCCTCCTGGAGCGGGCCAGCCACTACCGGCCTGAGGAGAGAGACATGGAACGAGGGGTTAATACGGTAATTAGTGGGCAGTTGTAACCTATAAAATACCTCGTTCACTCTCCTCAGGACTTTAAACGGCCCCACAAACCGCGGACCCAGCTTCCGGCAGAGCAGGCGGAGGGGCAGGTTTCGGGTCGAGAGCCAGACCCTGTCCCCTGGTGCGAACACCGGGGCCTCACTGCGGCGACGGTCTGCGCCAATTTTCTGGCGCCTTATGGCGCGCTGAAGGTGGATGTGGGCTGCCTCCCAGGTTTCCTCAGCGTGCCGAAACCAATTGTCCACCGCAGGAGCCTCGGTCTGACTCTGATGCCAAGGAGCCAGAACCGGCTGATACCCTAATACACATTGAAAAGGAGTAAGGTTAGTGGAGGAGTGACGTAGCGAGTTCTGGGCCATCTCTGCCCAGGGCACGAACTTCGCCCACTCCCCCGGCCGGTCCTGGCAATAGGACCGCAGAAACCTGCCCACATCCTGGTTAACTCTCTCCACCTGCCCATTACTCTCGGGGTGAAAACCTGAGGTAAGACTAACTGAGATCCCCAGACGTTCCATGAACGCCTTCCAGACCCTTGATGTGAACTGGGGACCCCGATCAGACACTATATCCTCAGGCACCCCATAGTGCCGGAAAACGTGTGTAAACAGGGCCTCTGCAGTTTGTAAGGCCGTAGGGAGACCGGGCAAAGGGAGGAGACGACAGGACTTCGAAAACCAATCCACAACAACCAAGATCGTGGTGTAACCCTGTGAAGGTGGAAGATCAGACAAAAAATCCACTGACAGGTGCGACCACGGCCGTTGAGGAACAGGTAAAGGTTGAAGCTTACCTCTAGGCAGGTGTCTAGGAGCCTTGCACTGGGCGCACACCGAGCAGGAGGAAACATAAATCCTCACGTCCTTAGCTAAAGTGGGCCACCAGTACCTCCCATCAAGACAGCGCATCGTCCGACCTATCCCAGGATGACCAGAGGGTGACGTGTGAGCCCAATAGATCAATCGGTCGCGGACAGCAGACGGAACGTACAGACGACCAGCTGGACACTCAGGAGGAGAGGGCTCTGCACGTGACGCCCGCTCAATGTCCGCGTCCAGCTCCCACACTACTGGCGCCACCAAACACGAAGCTGGGAGTATAGGAGTGGGATCCATGGACCGCTCCTCTATGTCATACAGCCGAGACAATGCGTCTGCCTTGACGTTCTGGGAGCCTGGTCTGTAAGTAAGAGTAAACACAAAACGAGTGAAAAACATGGCCCACCTTGCCTGGCGAGGATTCATTCTCTTCGCCTGCCGGATGTACTCCAGATTGCGGTGGTCAGTCCAGATGAGAAAAGGGTGTTTAGCCCCCTCAAGCCAGTGCCTCCACACCTTCAAGGCTTCTACGACAGCTAACAGCTCTCGGTCCCCCACATCATAGTATCGCTCCGCCGGGCTGAGCATCTTCGAAAAGAAAGCACAGGGGCGAAGCTTCAGTGGCACACCCGAACGCTGAGAGAGCACTGCTCCTATCCCAGCTTTGGATGCGTCCACCTCTACCATGAATGGCAAAGAGGGATCCGGATGAGCCAACACAGGTGCCGAGGTAAACAGAGTCTTCAGATGTCCAAAAGCCCTGTTCGCCTCAGCCGACCACTGCAAGCGCACCGGGCCCCCCTTTAGCAGTGAGGTAATGGGAGCCGCAACCTGACCAAAACCCCGGATAAATCTCCGGTAGTAATTGGCAAACCCCAAAAAGCGCTGCACCTCCTTTACCGTGGTTGGAGTCGGCCAATTACGCACGGCTGTAATGCGGTCGCTCTCCATTTCCACTCCTGAAGTGGAAATCCGATGCCCTAGGAAGGAGATGGATCGTTGGAAGAACAAGCATTTCTCAGCCTTGACATATAGATCATGCTCCAACAGGCGACCAAGCACCCTGCGCACCAGGGACACATGCTCGGCGCGTGTAGCGGAGTATATCAGAATATCATCTATATATACCACTACACCCTGCCCGTGCAGGTCCCTGAAGATCTCATCTACAAATGATTGGAAGACTGATGGAGCATTCATCAACCCATATGGCATGACCAGGTACTCATAATGACCTGAGGTGGTGCTAAATGCCGTCTTCCACTCATCACCCTTCCGAATACGCACCAGATTATACGCACTCCTGAGATCCAATTTTGTGAAGAAGCGTGCCCCGCGCATTGACTCCATAACTGTATTTATCAGAGGTAGCGGGTAACTATATTTCACCGTGATTTTATTGAGACCTCGATAATCAATGCACGGGCGTAAACCGCCATCCTTTTTCTTCACAAAAAAGAAACTCGAAGAGGCGGGTGAAATGGATGGCTGAATGAACCCCTGACGCAGGGATTCAGAGATATATGTATCCATAGCCACTGTCTCCGCTTGCGACAGGGGATACACGTGACTCCTGGGATATGCAGCGTCTACCAGGAGATCTATCGCACAATCCCCCTGTCGATGGGGTGGTAATTGAGTCGCCTTCTTTTTACAGAAGGCGAGAGCCAAATCGGCATATTCTGGGGGAATGTGCACGGTGGAGACCTGGTCTGGACTTTCCACCGTAGTAGCACCAACGGAAACCCCTAAACACCTACCTGAGCACTCTCGCGACCACCCCGTGAGAGCCCTCTGTGGCCAAGAAACAGTGGGGTTATGACAAGCTAACCAGGGTAGACCTAGCACCACAGAATACGCAGGGGAATCAATAAGAAAAAGACTAATCTTCTCCTTGTGACCCCCCTGCGTTGTCATATACAAAGGTGCGGTGACCTCCCTGATAAACCCTGACCCTAATGGTCAACTATCTAAGGCATGAATAGGGAAAGGCATATCCACAGACACAATAGGGATCCCTAAACTATGAGCCAAATTTTTATTAATGAAATTCCCAGCCGCGCCTGAATCTACTAGCGCCTTATACTGGGAATGCAGGGAAAAATCCGGAAAAGTGACAGAGACAAACATAAGAGCAACAGAGGGCTCTGGATGAGAATGGTGCCTACTCACCTGGGGTGATGCCAGAGTGCCCTGCCTGCCTTCTCTATTCCCAGAGGAACCAACCCGGCACCGATCAGCAGTGTGATCTCTGCGACCATAGATGGTGCTCGAGCGGGAAACCCCCTCCGGTCTCCCGGCGCACCGTCCCTCCCAATTCCATAGGTTCGGGAGAGAGGGTGCGGGAGGATGGAACAACCAGACCCCGATCTAGACGTCCACGAGTAGCCAGCATGTTGTCCAGCCTGATGGACATGTCCACCAGCTGGTCGAAGTTGAGGGTGGTGTCTCTAGAGGCCAGCTCCCGACGGACGTCCTCGCGTAGACTACAACGGTAGTGGTCGATCAGGGCCCTGTCGCTCCATCCAGCGCCGGCAGCCAAGGTCCTACACTCCAAAGCAAACTCCTGTGCACTCCTCGTCTCCTGCCTCAGATGATAGAGGCGCTCACCCGCCGTTTTGTCTTCGTGTGGATGGTCGAATACTCTCCGGAAATGACGGGTGAACTCAAAATGGTCCAACACCGCATTCTCCTCTCTACACACAGCGCTGGCCCACTCCCGGGCTTTCCCGGTGAGGCATGAGACGAGGGCGCAACTCTTCTCCCTGTCAGATGGTACTGGGGAGACCGTGGCCAGATATAAGTTCAGTTTAAGGAGGAAACCCTGGCAGCCGGCAGTATCTCCGTTGTAACCCGTGGGTAGGGGTAATTGGATTTTGTTAAATTCAGGAGGGGAAAACGTGTTACTTGTAAATCCCAGATGTGGTGGTGGAGGCGCTGGAGAAACTCCCTGTCTCTCCCAGCGGTCCATATTCTGGACAATGCGATCCATGACGGCGCTCAAATAGTCAATCTCCTCCGCTTGTTCCCGAACGCGTTCCTCCACCTCCATGAGCGTTGTGTCCTCTCCTGCTGACTTCACATATTTTGGTCAGAGATTGTCAGCGTCGCGTGTATAGGTGGCAGGGAAGTCAGGCGCAGGAGAGTCAAACAGAGTGTAGAATGGAGTCTTTTAATGAAAGTCCCAGCAATCTGCTCCATAACACTCATCAGAAAACCATAATAACAATATGGGTAAGATGACCCGTCGCACACCTATACACATAAACATAACCCTCACAATAAACAATCTCTGACAACGACATGAGGGGAAACAGAGGGTTAAATACACAATAGATAATGGATGGGATTGAAAACAGGTGTGTGGGAAGACAAGACAAAACCAATGGAAAATGAAAAATGGATCGATGATGGCTAGAAGATCGGTGACGTCGACCGCCGAACACCGCCCGAACAAGGAGAGGCAACGACTTCGGCAGAAGTCGTGACACCCTCATTAAAATGCAAATCAATTTATAACATTTTTGACATGCGTTTTTCTGGATATTTTGTTGTTATTCTGTCTCTCACTGTTCAAATAAACCTACCATTAAAATTATAGACTGATCATTTCTTTGTCAGTGGGCAAACGTACAAAATCAGCAGGGGATCAAATACTTTTTTCCCTCACTGTACATGATCAGCTAATGATGTATGATGTAGCTTTGCTAGGTCTTTCCTTGCTGCACTTGACCATATTACCGGACAGTAATCAAGAGGGAACAAGACCAGAGCCAGAACAACTAGTACAGTTGATGTTTATAACAGATATACCCCTCCCCATCCTCATAACAACTTTGTCAATATGACTTGACCATGATAATTGACCATCCAATGTTATACCTAGGAGTTTAGCTTCCTCAACTTGCTCAATGGTCACAACCTTTATACACAACTCCAGTAAAGGTTCAGGTCTTAGAGAATGTTGTGAACTAAATACAATGCTTTTAGGTTTAGATGTATTAAAGACTAGTTTATTATTACTCACCCATTCTGATACTGACTGTAACTCCTTATTTAGAATGTCAGTGAGCTCACTGGCTTTGGGTGCTGACATGTAGAATGAGGAATCATCGGCATACATAGTCATTCCAGCTTGGTGTAAGACCAGTGGCACATTATTTGTAGAAATAGAGAAGAGTAACGGCCCAACGCACTACATTTCTCATGTCAGAGAAGCTTCCATTGAAGAACACTCTCTGGGCTCTATTGGATAACTCTCCAACCATGTGATGGCAGGTGATGTGAAGCAGAGTAAGCCTATTGTTTAGATCGTTATATCAATCAGCTAAGAAGAAATTATAATTGGTTTAACCATCTGTGAACGCGGCCATACATTATCCAATTATCCCATACATTATCCAATTATCCCATACATTATCCAATGGACTGGTTTTGTTGGTAATGACCAGGGTTGCAAAATTCCAGTAATTTTCCCCAAATTCCCTGGTTTTCCAGAAATCCTGGTTGTAGGATAATGGGATTTCCCTTTTTTTCCTTCCTGAACCCAGGAATCTTACAACCGGGATTTCTGTAAAACCTGGGTGTTTGGGACAATTTACCAGAACTTTGCAACCTTACTAATGACATAATTGTCTGTTTCTGTGATTTTGGTTTGAGATGGCACAAGGAAGAGGAAGGACTCCAATGATTCTATTGCTGGTAACACTGTGTCTGCAAATCTTCACTGGTCAATGTCAAGGTACGCATCCACATGCTCACATGCATACAGAACACATGTTCTTCTCTATCTTATCTAGAAGCTTGCTTTTATGATCAACTCAAGCATCCCCCACTTTCCGTCTGTTTCCACAGATTCAGGGCTGCCCTCTGATCTGAGGATTGTTCTGTTGGGTAAGACTGGAGTGGGGAAGAGTGCAACAGGAAACACTATCCTGGGGAGAGAGGTGTTTAAAGTGGAGGCCAACGCTGATTCTGTCACTGCAAAGTGTGAGAAAGGGAGTGAAGAGGTGGATGGGATGAAGATCGATGTGATTGACACGCCAGGACTCTTTGACACAACAATGAGTGTAGAACAAATGAAAAGTGAACTAGAAAGATGCATCTACATGTCAGTTCCAGGACCCCATGTGTTCCTGCTGGTGATCAGGCTGGGGAGGTTCACAGAGGAGGAAAGGAACGCTGTGAAGTGGATCCAGGAGAACTTTGGGGAAGATGCCTCAATGTACACCATGGTGCTGTTCACTGGTGAAGATCAGATAGGGAGCAAATCAGTTTCTGAGTTTCTGAAAGAGAGCAAGGAGCTGCGGAAACTTGTTACAAGCTGTGGGAACAGATATCACTCAATCATCAATGTCAAGAGAAAGAACTACACTCAGGTCAGAGAGCTGGTGAGGAAGATAGAGCAGATAGTGGAGGATAATGGAGGAAAGTACTACACCTATGAGGATTATGAGACGGCACAGGAAAAGATCAGAGAAGAGATGTGGAAATACTGTCAATGGGCAGCACTTGGTGGGGCAGCTGTAACGTTAGCAGGGGCATTTTATTATTCACCAATGTGGATGGCAGCAAGTCTATTTGGAGGCCTCAGCCATGACTTAAAAGGTTTGCTACAAAGACCTCTACCTGGAGGCACTAGGGGAGTGTTTTATTATCCTGGTCCTGGGGACACAAAGGGGTGCACATTTTCGCCCTAGCACTACCCAGCTGATTCAAATGATCAACTCATCATCAAGCTTTGATGATTTGAATCAGGTGTGTAAAGCAAAAACAATACTGTACACCAAAAATGTGCACCCCTTTGTGTCCCCAGGACCAGGATTAAGAAACACTGCACTAAGGAGATGCTTGACCTTTAAAATGCCAGGGGTGCATTCAGTTGGTTAAACGTTTTGCTATATTTTGCGACAGTATACTGAACTACATGTTTTCTTACTGAGATGCATTTGCTCCTATTTTATGGGTATGACGGGGAATGGACCAGAGGCAACTGAGGGCGAGGCCAGACTGTCTGTGGACACCAAATTAGAACGGATTAACTTTAGTCCATGTGCATGTAGAGTGTGCGATGTATAATATACCCTATTTTCTAACTGGCTAAATGGATGGTTACGTAACAGTCGGCATGTCAAAAGTTCAACTCATCTAAACTTTTTGTTCGTGGAAATGGATGGAAATTTTATGGATATCGATGCGTCATCTCCCCTTACCGTCAAAGTACGATTACCACTGAGAAAGCACTGGATTCACGGATACGATAAAATCAACATGCCGGTCTGGCCTCGCCCTTATCTCCTGACTGGCTTACACAAAAGCTCTGCTAAAGCGGTGTGCACTATACATAATCACTCAATCAACAACAGGAGTTACAATGCTCAATGTTCAGTTTACTTAAACGTTCACTACACTTTCTGAACAAAGCAGGTGTAGGGCAAATGTATATTATTGGGTGTGTATTTATTTAGTGGGGATATATAGTATGTACAGTATTTATTTAGCGGTATTAAAAGTATTTCATGGCGGTGTATGTTTTTACAGGGATGTGTGTATTAAGGGTGTATGTATTTAGTAAGTGTGTGTTAATGGGGATATACAATTCAAAATCACAGGGAGTTCTGTAACTTCACAATTTGAAATGGAACAGCATAGTCAAGGGAATGAAACCCAAATTAAGATTAAGCCTGAAGCTGTATGTTTAGTTTGGTAGGTAGTATAATGTTTTGGGTCGTTACACGAATAGAGTACATTTTGGTTAGTGTATTACAAAAAACATTCTGTCATAAGGAGCACATGCTCAACTATAAAAAAACATTTTTTCCCATCTCAAGCGATAAAAAAGGAGTATAGTAAGTTCAAATAACGTGTCATTAAAGTAACACGGTTGAATTGAGATTTTCACCTTAAAACATTTCTAGCCTATCTATCTATGGGTAACAGGGTTGACGTGTTCTGCTCAACGGGCTCAGTTTTTCACCACAAAACATCAGAAAGCAGCTCACCTGCTATTACACTATAATTTGACTATTATATGTTCAATGTTTATTTTGAAACAAATATTTTAAAAGGAATAATGTATAACCATATTAAAGTGATAGTTCAGTTCACGTAAAATGAGGGACAGACGTAAATGAATCACTAAATCACATTAAATTAATTATAATCTTCAGAAATTACTTTGTCAAAGCAAGAACATAACTAGGGCTTTACAATGATGGTAAAAATGTGGAGAAATGTTGGGATTATGTGGGTTAAATATTCTTAGAAATTGGAAAAACATGTCTGGGGACATGTCAAAAGGCACATTTCTGGCACTTTAGCAAGTCTTTATTCATATATAAAAAAAAATATTTATTTAATTTTCCAAGAGGTCTATAACACAAAAAGGTACATCTATTTTATCACTGTTTTCTATATGCAAAATGGGTCTGATTAATATATTTGGTGAATTGTTAAATAAATAAAGAGTGTAACTACCTATTGTCTGTTATTAAGATTAACATCACTTTATTGGTCAATTATCCACAATGTCCAACCAAAATGTTATTTTCTCTGTTAACCCAATCCCTCGGATAGACACGCATAAATACACATACAGGTTTTGGAGAGGTGTGGGGGTGCCTGCCACACTGGGTGACCGGGGAGTTAAGTGCCTTGCTCAAGGGCACAACAGCATCTAGGATTTGATTCCTGCAAACCTCCGGTTGCCAGCTCACTTCCCGCCAGATTTTACCCATCGGACCCTTGTCTCGAACTGGCAACCCAGCCTCTGGTTGCCGGCTCGCCTCTCTAACCGCCAGTCTACCTCCGTTTCTATACACACTTTCAAAAACTTCATGTGTCAGGGTATTGTTTTTAACTTGATATGACCTTAGCATGATATATGCTTCTACACCTGCATTGCTTGCTGTTTGGGGTTCTAGGCTGGGTTTCTGTACAGCACTTTGTGACATCAGCTGATGTAAGAAGGGCTTTATAAATAAATGTGATATATAAGCACTCTCAAAAACTGTGAGGCTAAGAATGCAGGAGGAGGAGAGAGATGATGGCCTAAACCGAGCCATACACCCTTACAAATGTATACAAATCTGTGCTCATATCAAGTCTCCTTGGAAAGTACAGTCGTTTTCATCATTGCCAAGACCCTTTCATCCAAAGAGCACCCTTCCTAATACTCTCTAACATTGCTTTGCTACCACCCACGTTGCTGCCTTATAGACAGCACAACATAAGCAGAGGCTCAATAAAGTCCTATACTATACAACCTGTTGTTGGATACTATAACTATGCATAAAATGCTTTCACTGTGATGTTGCTACAGTATGGCACTGACAGACTCTCCATATAGATTCTATCTGACACATTTTTTCACTCGTTTTATAGTTGTTGGCATAAGGCTAAGGAGAGTACTTGATAATCAGTTATCAGAATTTATCTCTGCCCTGGATTGGGTTTTTGCCTATAACACTTTCTGATTGGCTAGAGCACACTAGTTACAGGGAAAACGAAACTTATATGCAGGGAAAACGAAACTCATAACGTATGGCACTGCACATTGCTTCAGCTCTCATAGTCACAAGAGGCACCAATTCACAAATCATTTAACTGCAGTAAAAGTGAGTATTCAACTTTATACCGTAGGAGTAATATTTTGCTAAACGTTCTACAACAATCTACTCTACTGTACTTTGTTCAATGTCGTTTTACAGGGACAGTGCACATGAATCAATATTACTGTAAATGTAACGGCTTTCGTCCTCTTTGTCTGAGGAGAAGTAGGACATATCGGACCAATATGCAGCGTGGTACGTATCCATAATATATTTTAATGAGAATGAATACAAAATACAAAAAGAACAAGAGAATCAAAATGAAAACCGAAACAGTCCCGAATGGTGCAAACACTGAAACGGAAAAACAACTACCCACAACCCCTAGTGGGAAAACAGGCTACCTAAGTATGATTCTCAATCAGAGACAACGATCGACACCTGCCTCTGATTGAAAACCAGAACTTGGCCAAACACAGAAATATAACACACAGAACAAAACATAGAAAAACAACATATAATGCCCACCCCAACTCACGCCCTGACCAAACTAAAATAAAGACATAAAAAAGGAACTAAGGTCAGAACGTGACAGTACCCCCCCCCAAAGGTGCGGACTCCGGCCGCAAAACCTAAACCTATAGGGGAGGGTCTGGGTGGGCATTTACCGCGGTGGCGGCTCTGGTGCGGGACGTGGACCCCACTCCACCATAGTCTCGGCCCACTTATGTGGCACCTTAGGAGCGGCGACCCTCGCCACCGATCCCGGATTGGAGACCCTAGCAGCGGGCCCCGAATAGACGGGAGACTCTGGCAGCGCCGGAGTGAAGGGCGACTCCGGCAGCTCAGGACAGACGGGCGGCTCCGGCAGCTCAGGACAGACGGGCGGCTCCGGCAGCTCCGGACAGGAGGGCGACTCCGGCAGCTCCGGACAGGAGGGCGACTCCGGCAGCTCCGGACAGGAGGGCGACTCCGGCAGCTCCGGACAGGAGGGCGACTCCGGCAGCTCCGGACAGGAGGGCGACTCCGGCAGCTCCGGACAGGAGGGCGACTCCGGCAGCTCCGGACCGGAGGGCGACTCTGGCAGCTCCTGACTGACGGGCGGCGCTGGCAGCTCCTGACTGACGGGCTGCACTGTAGGCTTGGTGCGTGGTGCCGGACCTGGTTGTACCGGGCTGAGGACACGCACTTCAGGGCGAGTGCGAGGAGCAGGAACAGGGCATACTGGACCCTGGAGGCGCACTGTAGGCCTGGTGCGTGGTGCCCGAACTGGTGGTACTGGGCTGAGTACACGAACCTCAGGGCGAGTGCGGGGAGGAGGAACAGGATACACGGGACCGTGGAGACGCATTGGAGATCCAGAACATAGAGCTGGCTCAATATGTCCTGGCTGAATGCCCATTCTAGCCCGGCAAACGCGAGGAGCTGGAATAGAGCGCGCCGGGCTGGAGACACCGTGCGCATTACTGCATAACACGGTGCCTGACCAGTTACACGCGCCCCACGGTAAGCACGAGGAGTGTGCTCAGGTCTCCAACCTGACTCCGCCACACTCCCCGTGTTTCCCCTCCCCCAAAACAAAATGTGGGGGCTGCCTCTCGTGCCTGTCGCGCTGCCGTGCTACCTCCTCATATCGCCGCCGCTCAGCTTTCGCTGCCTCCAGTTCTTCTACGGGCCGGCGATATTCCCCAGCCTGTGCTCAGGGTCCCTTACCGTCTAGTATCTCCTCCCAAGTCCAGGAGTCCAGAACCCTCTGCTCCTGGTTACCACGCTGCTTGGTCCTTGGTTGGTGGGTAGTTCTGTAACGGCTTTTGTCCTCTTCGTCTGAGGATAAGTAGGAAATATCGGACCAATATGCAGCGTGGTACGTATCCATCCATATCTTTTAATGAGAATGAATACAAAATACAAAAATAACAAGAGAATCAAAATGAAAACCGAAACAGTCCCGAATGGTGCAAACACTGAAATGGAAAAACAACTACCCACAACCCCTAGTGGGAAAACAGGCTACCTAAGTATGATTCTGAATCAGAGACAACGATCAACACCTGCCTCTGATTGAGAACCATACTAGGCCAAACACAGAAATATAACACACAGAACAAAACATAGAAAAACAACATAGAATGCCCACCCCAACTCACGCCCTGACCAAACTAAAATAAAGACATAAAAAAGGAACTAAGGTCAGAACATGACAGTAAATGTGCCAGTTTTAGCAAGCCGGCTAGTTTTCAACTGCAATCCCTCTACAATAGTTAAATAACTGTATAGCAACTGGTTTATTGACGCCTTCATGCCAGATCTTTATGCATGGTTGATCACCACAGTAAATTTGTTTTGACTTTCGATATTCAGAGGTTGACTCATCAATAGCTCTCCGACGGAGGGTTCTAGGATGATGAGAGTGATATCTAGAATTATACTATTTAAATTATTATGATTATTATTTTAGACTGATAGTCGAACTCTTCCCTTAACAAAGCCGGAAAGTAGTCAACATGCTTTTTTTCTGGCACTCATGTGGTTTAGGGACCTTCATTAAAGTGCAATAAAGGTGATTGCAATTCCCATTCAGGAGGGTTCACCAAATATGAAGATGACACACACTGCATAGGGCCTCTAGTCGCTGAAGGGCCCAATATTTGTATTAGTTACCACTAACCACTAAGGGTGTTACATATCTAGATGAAATGGAGATGTTAAACCAGATCATGTGAAGTCACTGACCTCGTCATCCATGCTACATTTGTTAGAATTCCAGTTCACCACTTCCCTGATGTTACAGGCATACTTATTGTGATAGGTCTAACTTTCAATACCGTCCTATCCATATGAGCTACAGATCTACTTACAAGCGTGGTAGGTTCTTTAACATCTCTCATCAAATGTACACCGTACATTTTTTCTAAATAGCCCACCTTTGATTTTCTACAAATGTATCTTCTATTACAGCTGTGGGTATTAATTCACATACAGATCACATGTTCAATAGCTTCCAGTCCAGATGGAATACACATCTAAAACCCCTTGATGTTAGGTCACTGATCTCCCTCCTCCAAAGCAAGGTTATAATAGCAAACTGAAACTAAAACAAAAACTAATAATGAAAAAACAATTTAGTACACTGAAATAAAATAATGAACAAACCTGTATGAAAAACTAAAACTATACTGAAACTATCTTTCACTCCAAAACAGACTAAAATCAAATAAAAACCATCATGCATTATGTTGTTTTATTTAATTTTTTCAAGAAAATGCTGCCATATTACATAAAATGACGTTGGAGGCGGCTTTAATGTATCATTAAATTGTCTGGCAACAGCTCTGATGGACATTCTTGCAGTCAGCATGCTAATTCCATGCTCCCTCAACTTGAGACATCTGTGGCATTGTGTTCTGTGACAAAAGTGCACATTTTAGAGTGGCCTTTTATTGTCCCCAGCACTCAAGAAGAAGCACATTAAGGTCCTGGAGTGGCCTAGCCAGTCTCCAGACCTTAATCCCATTGAAAATCTGTGGAGGGAGCTGAAGGTTCGAGTTGCCAAACGTCAGCCTCGAAACCTTAATGACTTGGATAAGATCTGCAAAGAGGAGTGGGACAAAATCCCTCCTGAGACGTGTGCAAACCTGGTGGCCAACTATAAGAAACGTCTGACCTCTGTGATTGCCAAGAAAGGTTTTGCCACCAAGTTCTAAGTCATGTTTTGCAGAGTGGTCAAATACTTATTTCCCTCATTAAAATGCAAATCAATTTATAAAATTTTTGACATGCGTTTTTCTGGATTTTTTTGTTGTTATTCTGTCTCTCACTGTTCAAATAAGCCTACCATTAAAATTATAGACTGATCATTTCTTTGTCAGTGGGCAAACGTACAAAATCAGCAGGGGATCAAATACTTTTTTCCCTCACTGTACATGATCAGCTAATTATGTATGATGCAGCTTTGCTAGGTCTTTCCTTGCTGCACTTGACCATATTACCGGACAGTAATCAAGAGGGAACAAGACCAGAGCCAGAACAACTAGTACAGTTGATGTTTATAACAGATATACCCCTCCCCATCCTCATAACAACTTTGTCAATATGACTTGACCATGATAATTGACCATCCAATGTTATACCTAGGAGTTTAGCTTCCTCAACTTGCTCAATGGTCACAGCCTTTATACACAACTCCAGTTGAGGTTCAGGTCTTAGAGAATGTTGTGAACCAAATACAATGCTTTTAGGTTTAGATGTATTAAAGACTAGTGAATTATTACTCACCCATTCTGATACTGACTGTAACTCCTTATTTAGAATGTCAGTGAGCTCACTGGCTTTGGGTGCTGACATGTAGAATGAGGAATCATCGGCATACATAGTCATTCCAGCTTGGTGTAAGACCAGTGGCACATCATTTGTAGGAATAGAGAAGAGTAACGGCCCAACGCACTACATTTCTCATGTCAGAGAAGCTTCCATTGAAGAACACTCTCTGGGCTCTATTGGATAAATAACTCTCCAACCATGTGATGGCAGGTGATGTGAAGCAGAGTAAGCCTATTGTTTAGATCGTTATATCAATCAGCTAAGAAGAAATTATAATTGGTTTAACCATCTGTGAACGCGGCCATACATTATCCAATTATCCCATACATTATCCAATTATCCCATACATTATCCAATGGACTGGTTTTGTTGGTAATGACCAGGGTTGCAAAATTCCAGTAATTTTCCCCAAATTCCCTGGTTTTCCAGAAATCCTGGTTGTAGGATAATGGGATTTCCCTTTTTTTCCTTCCTGAACCCAGGAATCTTACAACCGGGATTTCTGTAAAACCTGGGTGTTTGGGACAATTTACCAGAACTTTGCAACCTTACTAATGACATAATCACCTTCCGGAGACACCTGAAACCCCACCTCTTCAAGGAATACCTAGGATAGGATAAAGCAATCCTTCTGCCCCCCCCCCCCCTTAAAAGATGTAGATGCACTATTGTAAAGTGGCTGTTCCACTGGATGTCATTAGGTGAATGCACCAATTTGTAAGTCGCTCTGGATAAGGGCGTCTGCTAAATGACTTAAATGTAAATGTAAATGTAATGTATAATTGTCTGTTTCTGTGATTTTGGTTTGAGATGGCACAAGGAAGAGGAAGGACTCCAATGATTCTATTGCTGGTAACACTGTGTCTGCAAATCTTCACTGGTCAATGTCAAGGTACGCATCCACATGCTCACATGCATACAGAACACATGTTCTTCTCTATCTTATCTAGAAGCTTGCTTTTATGATCAACTCAAGCATCCCCCACTTTCCGTCTGTTTCCACAGATTCAGGGCTGCCCTCTGATCTGAGGATTGTTCTGTTGGGTAAGACTGGAGTGGGGAAGAGTGCAACAGGAAACACTATCCTGGGGAGAGAGGTGTTTAAAGTGGAGGCCAACGCTGATTCTGTCACTGCAAAGTGTGAGAAAGGGAGTGAAGAGGTGGATGGGATGAAGATCGATGTGATTGACACGCCAGGACTCTTTGACACAACAATGAGTGTAGAACAAATGAAAAGTGAACTAGAAAGATGCATCTACATGTCAGTTCCAGGGCCCCATGAGTTCCTGCTGGTGATCAGGCTGGGGAGGTTCACAGAGGAGGAAAGGAACGCTGTGAAGTGGATCCGGGAGAACTTTGGGGAAGATGCCTCAATGTACACCATGGTGCTGTTCACTGGTGAAGATCAGTTTCTGAGTTTCTGAAAGAGAGCAAGGAGCTGCGGAAACTTGTTACAAGCTGTGGGAACAGATATCACTCAATCATCAATGTCAAGAGAAAGAACTACACTCAGGTCAGAGAGCTGCTGAGGAAGATAGAGCAGATAGTGGAGGATAATGGAGGAAAGTACTACACCTATGAGGATTATGAGACGGCACAGGAAAAGATCAGAGAAGAGATGTGGAAATACTGTCAATGGGCAGCACTTGGTGGGGCAGCTGTAACGTTAGCAGGGGCATTTTATTATTCACCAATATGGATGGCAGCAGGTCTAGTTGGACGCCTCAGCCAGGGGTATGAATGTACTAAGGAGATGTTTGGCCTTTAAAACACCAGGGGTGTGTTCAGTTAGTTAAACGTTTATTATGTTTTCGACTGTATACTGTACTTCATGTTGTCTTACAACTGTCTTTAAGATATGTTTGCTCCAGTTTGAACGGGGTCTAATTGGAATTTAATGGGGATATATAGTATATGTACAGTATCTATTTATTAGTAAAGTAGTAGCCCTTTCCTGCAGTCAAATGACCAAATCGCCCTCTAGTGGGCCTCACGAGTGGAATGTTATTCATTCCACTCGTGAAATTATTCTCGTGAATTACACTCGTGAATTATTAATTATTCTTCATAATTAATAAACAAATGTAAAATCAGAATATCCAGTGTTTCTATGTCAAACGGTTTTGTTGTATTTCAGTTTTCTGTGATGTATTTAAAGTGTAATATTGGGATGCCAACTCAAAATGGAATATGTTTCAACTCTATATCTGACATGGTACGTGTCTTCTTCTTTTAAAGACCATAGCCATGTGTGTGAGGTGTATACTTTTGTTTCAAAGTGGATTTTGTTTCCTGATTTAGCCCACTGCAGTAAAATGTTAAATGTGGGTGTATCACAGGAGGTTGGTGGCCCCTTAATTGGGGAGGACAGGCTCATGTTAATGTCTGGAGCGGAATTGGTGGAAGGATGTCAAATACATCAAACACATGGTTTCTATGTGTTTTGATGCCATTCCATTGGCTCCGTTCCAAGCCATTATAATGAGCCATCCTCCTCCACTGGGGTGTATGTCTTTTTATCACAGGGAGTTCTGCTACTTTACAATTGAAAATGGAACAGCAGAGTCAAAGGAATGAACCCCATATACAGTTGAAGTCAGAAGTTTACATACACCTTAGCCAAATACATTTAAACTCAGTTTTTCACAATTCCTGAAATGTTATCCTCGTAAAGGATTAGGTCATTTAGGATCACCACTTTATTTTAAGAATGTGAAATGTCAGAATAATAGTAGAGAGAATGATTTATTTCAGCTTTTATTTCTTTCATCACATTCCCAGTGGGTCAGAAGTTTATATACACTCAATTAGTATTTGGTAGCATTGCCTTTAAATTGTTTAACTTGGGTCAAACATTTCGGGTAGCATTCCACAAGCTTCCCACAATAAGTTAGGTGAATTTTGTCTCATTCATCCTGACAGAGCTGGTGTGACTGAGTCGGGTTTGTAGGCCTCCTTGATTGCACACGTTTTTTCAGTTCTGCCCACAAATGTTCTATAGGATTGAGGTCAGGGCTTTGTGATGGCCACTCCAATACCTTGACTTTGTTGTTCTTAAGCCATTTTGCCACAACTTTGGAAGTATGCTTGGGGTCATTGTCCATTTGGAAGACCCATTTGCGACCAAGCTTTAACTTCCTGACTGATGTCTTGAGATGTTGCTTCAACATATCCACATAATTTTCTTTCTTCATGATGCCATCTATTTTGTGAAGTGCACCAGTCCCTTCTGCAGCAAAGCACCCCCACAACATGATGCTGCCACCCCTGTGCTTCACGGTTGGGATGGTGTTCTTCGGCTTGCAATCCTCCCCCTTTTTCCTCCAAACATAACGATGGTCATTATGGCCAAACAGTTCTAGCAAAGAGGTACTGAGTTTGAAGGTAGGCCTTGAAATATATCCACAGGTACACCTCCAATTGACTCAAATGATGTCAATTGGCCTATCAGAAGCTTCTAAAGCCATGACATCATTTTCTAGAATTTTCCTAGCTGTTTAAAGGCACAGTCAACTTAGTGTATGTAAACTTCTGACCCACTGGAATTGTGATACAGTGAATTATAAGTGAAATAATCTGTCTGTAAACAATTGTTGGAAAAATTACTTGTGTCATGCACAAAGTAGATGTCCTAACCAACACCGTCTGGAATCCGCTTTTAACCAATCAACATTCAGGATTAGACCCACCCGTTGTATACGTTTCTATACGCACTCTCAAAAACTTCATGTGTCAGGATATTGTTTTTTGATTTGATATGGTTTTAATAGCGTGATATAAAAATGTCATGCAGTATCAAGTTGATAGTTAGAATACATACGGCCCCTAGTTCTGACCCCCGAATACAAGTTGAGGGGATTCTGACCGAGGACAAAAGAAATACAAGCTCAGCTGCTGCACAAAAAGCTAATTAGACCGAAAAAATTGCTTGATTTATTCAATGTAATCTAGGAATAGGACATATGTTATAAATCGTGTTACTCTCCAATCACATGCTAACAACCTTGAACACCCATAAAGAGGGAAGAATAAAATAGGATAGATGCATGAAGCTCAGTACTATTAGGCTGACTGCAAATGATAGCAACAGACAAACAAATACCTCATGGATTATATCCATTAATTCACAGCCCCATGAAAATGGAGTGTGATTTACTTGTAGGCAAATGAGATTAATGATGCTGATGGTGCAGCGAGAATGCACACACTGGCGTACACACACACAGGAAAGAATGCACACACACACACACAGGAAAGAATGCACACACACACACACACACAGGAAAGAATGCACACACACACACACACACAGGAAGAATGCACACACACACACACACACACACACACACACACACACACACACACACACACACACACACACACACACACACACACACACACACACACACACACACACACACACAGGAAGAATGCACACACACAGGAAAGAATGCACACACACGCTCAATAACCCAGCTCCCAGAGAGTAGCCTAACTATCATTCATTACGACACCCGTCCACACAACCGACGATTAGCTTAGCGCATCTCTCCACACACAACCAACTGCCACTTCTATCCTACTGCTATTAACGTGCATCCTACACATGCTCATTTAATGTAACAGAGAACTCTAAATACAATCTCTACGCCGATTGATAGCCTAGAGGGTCAACTCCTCACAATCAATTCACAGCACATTTAGCTGACTGTCTCATATCACATCCTGCCACGCGGCTTGACTTAGTGTAGCCTCCTGAATGTTAATTGCTGTTGTCATCTGTGACAAGCATTAGGCCAAAATAGTGGCAAGTTACAGACTGTCAGTGTAGATACACACACATTTGTGAAGATTTAATAGAGTCAATATGCTATACGTGATTAGAAAGATGTCTTATAATTATGCTTAGGTCTCATCCAGCCTCACAGAGTCTTCAGCCTAGCTAGCCTACTCGGATTTAGCCCTGTGTTTGTAGTAGACCTGGGTTAGGTAGCTAGCCTACTCTGACTTAGCCCTGTGTTTGTAATAGACCTGGGTTAGGTAGCTAGCCTACTCTGACTTAGCCCTGTGTTTGTAATAGACCTGGGTTAGGTAGCTAGCCTACTCGGATTTAGCCCTGTGTTTGGAATAGACCTGGGTTAGGTAGCTAGCCTACTCAGATTTATCCCTGTGTTTGTAATAGACCTGGGTTAGGTAGCTAGCCTACTCAGATTTAGCCCTGTGTTTGTAATAGACCTGGGTTAGGTAGCTAGCCTACTCTGACTTAGCCCTGTGTTTGTAATAGACCTGGGTTAGGTAGCTAGCCTACTCTGACTTAGCCCTGTGTTTGTAATAGACCTGGGTTAGGTAGCTAGCCTACTCGGATTTAGCCCTGTGTTTGGAATAGACCTGGGTTAGGTAGCTAGCCTACTCGGATTTATCCCTGTGTTTGTAATAGACCTGGGTTAGGTAGCTAGCCTACTCAGATTTAGCCCTGTGTTTGTAATAGACCTGGGTTAGGTAGCTAGGCTACTCAGATTTAGCCCTGTGTTTGTAATAGACCTGGGTTAGGTAGCTAGCCTACTCGGATTTATCCCTGTGTTTGTAATAGACCTGGGTTAGGTAGCTAGCCTACTCGGATTTAGCCCTGTGTTTGGAATAGACCTGGGTTAGGTAGCTAGCCTACTCGGATTTATCCCTGTGTTTGTAATAGACCTGGGTTAGGTAGCTAGACTACTCAGATTTAGCCCTGTGTTTGTAATAGACCTGGGTTAGGTAGCTAGCCTACTTTGATTTATCCCTGTGTTTGTAATAGACATGGGTTAGGTAGCTAGCCTACTCTGACTTAGCCCTGTGTTTGGAATAGACCTGGGTTAGGTAGCTAGCCTACTCTGATTTAGCCCTGTGTTTTGTAGTAGACCTTGTTTAGGTAGCTAGCCTACTCGGATTTATCCCTGTGTTTGTAATAGACCTGGGTTAGGTAGCTAGCCTACTCGGATTTAGCCCTGTGTTTGGAATAGACCTGGGTTAGGTAGCTAGCCTACTCGGATTTATCCCTGTGTTTGTAATAGACCTGGGTTAGGTAGCTTGACTACTCAGATTTAGCCCTGTGTTTGTAATAGACCTGGGTTAGGTAGCTAGCCTACTTTGATTTATCCCTGTGTTTGTAATAGACATGGGTTAGGTAGCTAGCCTACTTTGACTTAGCCCTGTGTTTGGAATAGACCTGGGTTAGGTAGCTAGCCTACTCTGATTTAGCCCTGTGTTTGTAGTAGACCTTGTTTAGGTAGCTAGCCTACTCTGACTTAGCCCTGTGTTTGGAATAGACCTGGGTTAGGTAGCTAGCCTACTCTGATTTAGCCCTGTGTTTGGAATAGATCTGGGTTGGGCAGCTAGCCTACTCTGATTTAGCCCTGTGTTTGGAATAGACCTGGGTTGGGTAGCTAAACTACTCCGATTTATCCCTGTGTTTGGAATAGATCTGGGTTAGGTAGCTAGCCTACTCTGATTTAGCCCTGTGTTTGGAATAGACCTGGGTTAGGTAGCTAGCCTACTCTGATTTAGCCCTGTGTTTGGAATATACCTGGGTTAGGTAGCTAGACTACTAGGACTTAGCCCTGTGTTTGGAATAGACCTGGGTTAGGTAGCTAGCCTACTCTGACTTAGCCCTGTGTTTGTAGTAGACCTGGGTTAGGTAGCTAGCCTACTCTGACTTAGCCCTGTGTTTGTAGTAGACCTGGGTTAGGTAGCTAGCCTACTCTGACTTAGCCCTGTGTTTGTTATAGACCTGGGTTAGGTAGCTAGCCTACTCTGACTTAGCCCTGTGTTTGTTATAGACCTGGGTTAGGTAGCTAGCCTACTCTGACTTAGCCCTGTTTTTGTAATAGACCTGGGTTAGGTAGCTAGCCTACTCTGACTTAGCCCTGTGTTTGTAGTAGACCTGGGTTAGGTAGCTAGCCTACTCTGACTTAGCCCTGTGTTTGTAATAGCCCTGGGTTAGGTAGCTAGACTACTATGACTTAGCCCTGTGTATGGAATAGACCTGGGTTAGGTAGCTAGCCTACTCTGACTTAGCCCTGTGTTTGTAATAGCCCTGGGTTAGGTAGCTAGACTACTATGACTTAGCCCTGTGTATGGAATAGACCTGGGTTAGGTAGCTAGCCTACTCTGATTTTATTTTCTGTATGCAGTTCTGTCTGTTACTGTAATAAATTATATAATATAATTGAATGAGTGAGTCCATGCGGTTGAAAATATAGAAGCACAGGCAGTGGTAGGAGATAATTGATTCAGCTATTTCTCTATTTACTGAAAGTATTGAGTTGGGTCTAGCTGCTTCTGCGATGATTGATAGAGCAGCGAGGTCAATGTGGTCCGATGGACTTTTCATTATGAAGAAACGTGTGGTAGGAAATAACATTGACATTTTAGTCATTTATCAGACGCTGTTATCCAATGCGACTTACAATCCCACTATTTCTTCAAACATTTAGTACCCCGGTCCACAAAAATATGACTATTATAAGCCATCTATAACCAGCACAATGGTATAGATACTGTATAACTCCTGCTACCATTATAGCCATAACATCTCTTTAACAGAGAAAGAAGAGGTGATTCAAGAGGAGAGAGTAGATAGAGAGAGATAAAGGAGGGGTGAGCAGAAAGCATTAGTATGCAGTTAGCTGCATCAAAGGCAGGCCTGGAGGACCAATTGAACTGTGTGTGTGTGTGTGTGTGTGTGTGTGTGTGTGTGTGTGTGTGTGTGTGTGTGTGTGTGTGTGTGTGTGTGTGTGTGTGCTTGCGTGCGTGCGTGCGTGTCCGTTTGTCTGTCTGCTTGTTTTTGTATTTGAGTCTGTGTATTTGTATCTGGATGTTTTGTGTTTTTACCTCTGTCAATGTGTCTGTGTGTATATCTGTGTCAATATGTCTGCTTTTGTGTGTGCATGCCCTGCTACCGGCTTATGGGAGGAGAATTCTCCCTGCCTCGTGCACAGGGGAGCTGCCATCTGCTCGTGGTCCAATGGGAAGGGAGAGTTTGGCATGGTGTCCAATCCCTGACCTCACCACATTTCCATTCACAAACATAGAAACAATGTGCCCTTCTAACCATTAGGGGGTGATACTATCCAATACAAACAGCACTATCTCCCTGAATTCATATGGAGTGGGGTGGATTTGCCCCTAGACACTTCTCTAAGGTCTGTTTTTGCATTTGTGTGTTTTTAATACCTATTGGATAAGGTTAAGATATGGAATGGTTAAGCTGATCCCAGATCTGTACTAAAGGGAAACTTCTACACAGAGAGAATCATAATATACCGTTTTAATATGGGGAATCCATTAAATCCAACGTGGTGTTTTAATACAATAACAGGTGTAAAAATGCCTCATTATTGTTTTATCTTATTGTAAAATCTTTGAACACAATGGCCATTTGGTTGTTTTGCTGTTAGAGGTGATAAACTCCAAGTGTAAAAGCCACCAAGAGTCTCTCAGATGTAAGCTGTCGGATATAAGCCTTGTTGGGAAATATACATTTTCTTCAAGGATCCGGTTGGCATTGGAGCCTCCTTTAGTATCAGGTGGATCCCAAACGTTTTAGCTCAGAAACTCTTTAGGATTGGTCATTGCAAGGTCATTTTTATAAAGTGAAGTGTGACTGGGCCATCAGGAGCAATAAAGCCCCACAGGAGACACAATACTACACAATACCCATCTCAAATTATGGACGGATATATATGCCAAAACCGGTGTTATTGATTAGTCACTATCCAATAAGCTTTTCAACCTGAATGAATATTGGCAGCCACATGTTTCCATACCAACTACCAACATCAATCATTTCTCAATTCGGAATGCTAAACTTACAAAGCAGTATACAAATAACATTTGATAGATACACCTGAAAATTCTATGTACATTTGAAGGATAATACAGAGAGAGGTGCAAACGAGAGGTGTGGTGACACTGGTAAAAAACTAAAAGATCTAAAGCTAAATGCTGAATTAGAAGATGTGTTGTAAAATGAAAGAGGTTGAGAGAGAAAGGGAGAGATGGGCGAAGGGATATGATGAGAGATGGGGATGAATGGAGAACTTCTGTGCCCTCGAAAGATTGTAAATTTAAAAGCTAAGATGTGAACACGGACACTGAATTATTACGTCAGTATTTAGCGTGGTTGTGTGGAATGGATTTAATTTGGGTCTGTTAACGGAAGGTAGAGCCATTTACAGCAATGGAACTAATGATCATTTTAAATTAGTATAATATAAATATATTGGTGCTCGGCAGTTATTTGCCTCATGCTATGGCATATACACTGACTGTACAAAGGAACATTAGGAACACTAGTATTGAGTTGCACCCCCTTTTGCCCTCAGAATAGCCTCAATTCATCGGGGCATGGACTCTGGCCCATCGGATGCTGGCCCATGTTGACTCCAATGCTTTTCACGGTTGTGTCATGTTGGCTGGATGTTCTTTGGGTGGTGGACCATTCTTGAAACACACTGTTGATTGTGAAAAACACAGCAGCGTTGCAGTTCTTGACACAAACCAGTGAGCCTGGCACCTACTACCCCAGTCAAAGGCATTTAAATCTTTTTGGTTGGCCATTCACCCTCTGAACCGCACACATACACAATCCATGTCTCAGTTGTCTCAAGACTTAATAATTCTTTAACGTGTCTCCTCCCCTTCATCTATACTGATTGAAGTGGATTTAACAAGTGACATCAATAAGGGATCATAGCTTTCACGTGGATTCACCTAGTCAGTCTATGTCATGGAAAGAGCAGTTGTTCTTAATGTTTTGTACACTCAGTGTATAGCATATATGGCATAAGATAGGTATAAAAAAGTATATTTACCTAATACTGTCTATAGCTCCTATTCTGAATCTCAGATATATCCCAAGTTATAAGCCACAACAGAGAGAATGAACTAACAGCTTAAAAGGGATGCTTCAACTAGTGGTGATTTAGCCATGAAATGTGTTTACCTCTCATTTGTGACAACAAGTAGATGGCAGGGCTGAGGTCCACTCTGAACAAGTAGAGAGCATGGTCTGAGTTCCACTCTGAAAACATGAATCCTTACCCTCTAACCTTGTTGACTTCCCCTTGTGGATTTGAGGTGGATAGATGGAGAGGTGAGAGCAACAGGATGGAATACCCTATTGTTATGACACTTCCTTACTCCAATCCAGTCCAATCAGATTGAAGAGAGTGAAGTCAACAGGGTAGTGTACTTGAATCCCAGATAGGAACTCACCCTATTTCAAGAGAGCTTCCCTTTAAATTAGGCAATGCTGACGTCTGTTGCAGCAGTTTGGAGCAACGTTATGAGGTTGTCCCAGTCTTGTGCTATTTTACTTTCAGCCTCTCATGATTGTGTGTGTGTGTGTGTACATTTGTGCGTGTGTGCATGCGTGGGTGTGTGTGTGTGTGTAGCACAATGGGTGTTTATTTAGCAAGGGAGGATAAAACGGACATGGGCAGCTATCCCAATGTGCCGCGCGCATAGAGCAGAGCTGAGGCTAATAGAGACGCGCCCACACGCACGCAGGCACGCACGCACGCACGCACGCACGCACGCACGCACGCACGCACGCACGCACGCACGCACGCACACAGCAGAAGAACCCCAGCAGATAAAATAGCATAACTCTGTGCTGTAACCCCATCTGTGCATACTATTCCATTAAGGCCAAAGTGGAATATATTCCAAATCAGTACAATGAAAAGCCTATTACACTATTTACACATGGTCCAAAAATCCACATGATCAACCCAAAGCACTCACTACAGCAGTTTATCTCTCCATCAACAGGATACACACATAATCTCATGCCAACTGCAGTATAAACAAATAACATTATTTTAATGAACAAACAACATATCTAGGCTATTAAATCCTTAAAATCTACACAATAAGCCCAAACTAACTGTGATCCATTTCAAAATGCTTAGCAAATCCACAGCATTCAGGGGTCATGGCGGCCGTTCTGATCTAGTCACATGACGTTGACCTTCCACAGGAAGGGAAGGGGAAGAGCACTTCCTCTTTTGACAGATGGTATCGGAGGTCACGTTCAGCATTTCCTGTTTGGGAGTGTGAGTAGGGTGGCAGTGTGACAGTAGTGTGACAGGGTCAGGGGCCCCTCCCTCTCAGAAAACTATGTCAGTCAGTTTACCAATCCCCTCATGATGTCACCATAATACACTAATGGCCATCTGTCAACCTATCAACACATCAGCTGGGATGAGCCGCCCGTCACCACGGCAACGACTGCAATTGGCGCCAAGCAAAAGTTTGGACACACCTACTCATTCAAGGGTTTTTCTTTATTTTTACTATTTTCTATGTTGTAGAATAATAGTGAAGAAATCAAAACTATGAAATAACACATCATGTAGTGACCAAAAAAGTGTTAAACAAATCAAAATATATTTTATATTTGAGATTCTTCAAAGTAACCATCCTTTTCCTTTGTGACAGCTTTGCACACTCCTGCTCAGCATATATTACAGTAACAGTAAAACATTTGGTACAGTAGGCCAGTTGAGGTACAGTAGGCCAGTTGAGGTACAGTAGACCAGTTGAGGTACAGTAGACCAGTTGAGGTACAGTAGGCCAGTTGAGGTACAGTAGGCCAGTTGAGGTACAGAAGGCCAGTTGAGGTAGTTGAGGTACAGTAGGACAGTTGAGGTACAGTAGGGCAGTTGAGGTACTTTAGGCCAGTTGAGGTACAGTAGACCAGTTGAGGTACAGCAGGCCAGATGAGGTATAGAAGGCCAGTTGAGGTACAGAATGCCAGTTGAGGTACTGTAGGCCTGTTCAGGTACAGAAGGCCAGTTGATGTACAGAAGGTCAGTTGAAGTACAGTAGGCCAGTAAGGTACAGTAGGCTAGTTGAGGTACCGAAGGCCAGTTGAGGTACAGAAGGCTAGTTGAGGTACAGAAGGTCAGTTGAAGTACAGTAGGCCAGTACGGTACAGTAGGCTAGTTGAGGTACCGAAGGCCAGTTGAGGTACAGTAGGCCAGATGAGGTACAGAAGGCCAGTTGAGGTACAGAATGCCAGTTGAGGTACTGTAGGCCTGTTCAGGTACAGTAGGCCAGTTGAGGTACTGTAGGGCAGTTGAGGTACAGAAGGCCAGTAGAGGGACAGAAGGCCAGTTGAGGTACAGTAGGCCAGTAAGGTACAGAAGGCCAGTTTGGGTACAGTAGGCCAGCAAGGTACAGTAGACCAGTTGAAGTACAGTAACCCAGTAGGCCAGTTGAGGTACAGTAGGCGAGATGAGGTACTGTAGGCCAGTTGAGGTACAGTAGGCCAGTTGAGGTACAGTAACCCAGTAGGCCGGTTTAGGTACAGTAGGCCAGTTGAGATACTGTAGTTCAGTTGAGGTACTGTAGGCCAGTTGATGTATTGCAGGCCAGTTGAGGTACTGTATGCCAGTTGAGGTACAGTAGGCCAGATGAGGTACTGTAGGCCAGTTGAGGTACAGTAGGCAAGTTGAGGTAAAGTAGGCCAGTTGAGGTACAGTAGGCCAGTTGATGTACAGAAGGCTAGTTGAGGTACAGAAGGTCAGTTGAAGTACAGTAGGCCAGTAAGGTACAGTCGGCTAGTTGAGGTACCGAAGTCTAGTTGAGGTACAGTAGGCCAGTTGAGGTACAGCAGGCCAGATGAGGTACAGAAGGCCAGTTGAGGTACAGAATGCCAGTTGAGGTACTGTAGGCCTGTTCAGGTACAGAAGGCCAGTTGAGGTACAGAAGGCCAGTTTGGGTACAGTAGGCCAGTAAGGTACAGTAGACCAGTTGAGGTACAGTAACCCAGTAGGCCAGTTGAGGTATAGTAGGCGAGTTGAGGTACTGTAGGCCAGTTGAGGTACAGTAGGCCAGTTGAGGTGCAGTAGGCCAGTTGAGGTACTGTATGCCAGTTGAGGTACTGTAGGCCAGTTGAGGTACAGTAACCCAGTAGGCCAGTTGAGGTACAGTAGGCCAGTTGACATACTGTATGCCAGTTTCGGTACAGTTGGCCAGTTGAAGTACTGTAGGCCAGTTGAGGTACTGTAGACCAGTTGATGTATTGCAGGCCAGTTGAGGTACAGTAGGCCAGTTGAGGTACAGAAGGCCAGTTGAGGTACAGTAGGCCATTAAGGTACAGTAGGCAAGTTGAGGTACAGTAGGACAGTTGAGGTACAGTAGGCCAGTTGAGGTACTGTTTATTTTATTTATTTTATTTTACCTTTATTTAACTAGGCAAGTCAGTTAAGAACAAATTCTTATTTTCAATGACGGCCTAGGAACAGTGAGTTAACTGCCTGTTCAGGGGCAGAACGACAGATTTGTACCTTGTCAGCTCGGGGATTTGAACTTGCAACCTTTCGGTTACTAGTCCAACGCTCTAAACACTATACAGTTGGCCAGTTGAGGTACTGTAGGCCAGTTGAGGTACTGTAGGCCAGTTGAGGTACTGTAGGCCAGTTGATGTATTGCAGGCCAGTTGAGGTACAGTAGGCCAGTAAGGTACAGAAGGCCAGTTTGGGTACAGTAGGCCAGTAAGGTACAGTAGGCCAGTTGAGGTACATAAGGCCAGTTTGGGTACAGTAGGCCAGTAAGGTACAGTAGACCAGTTGAAATACAGTAACCCAGTAGGCCAGTTGAGGTATAGTAGGCGAGTTGAGGTACAGTAGGCCAGTTGAGGTGCTGTAGGCAAGTTGAGGTACAGAAGGCCAGTTGAGGTACTGTAGGCCAGTTGAGGTACTGTAGGCCAGTTGATGTATTGCAGGCCAGTTGAAGTACTGTATGCCAGTTGAGGTACTGTAGGCCAGTTGAGGTACAGTAACCCTGTAGGCCAGTTGAGGTACAGTAGGCCAGTTGAGATACTGTATGCCAGTTGAGGTACAGTTGGCCAGTTGAGGTACTGTATGCCAGTTGAAGTACTGTAGGCCAGTTGAGGTACTGTAGTCCAGTTGAGGTACTGTAGGCCAGTTGAGGTACTGTAGGCCAGTTGATGTATTGCAGGCCAGTTGAGGTACAGTAGGACAGTTGAGGTACTGTAGGCCAGTTAAGGTACAGTAGGCCAGTTGAGATACAGTTGGCCAGTTGAGATACTGTAGACCAGTTGAGGTACAGAATTCCAGTTGAAGTACAGAAGGTCACTTAAAGTACAGTAGGCCAGTTGAGGTACAGTAGGACCAGTAAGGTACAGTGGGCAAGTTGAGGTACAGTAGGCCTGTTGAGGTACAGTAGGCCAGTTGAGGTACTGTAGAGCATATGTGTTGTTTGTTTGTTGTTTTTGAGTCCAAGAGGATAGGATGAGAACATAATGAAGGAAAAGGGGAGAAAGAGATAGAGGAGAAGGAGGTAGGGAAGAGAAGTTCTGCTCTCTGACTCAAGGAAATTGCCAATCAGTCTACTCCCCCGGCTGCGACAGTGGAGACAGACAAATTCATCAATCACATCCCTCTCTTTCTACTCCACCTTCCTCTCCCCTCCGTTCCTCTCCTCTGTCCTCATTCACGGAGGGAGGACAGGCTGGGATGTTTTTATACCAAGGACCTATTCAAAAACAATGGAAATGCATCCGTCCATCCATCCACCCACCGACCCATCCTTGCTCGCTCAATGGAAGTAATCAATGGCTCAGTAACAACTGGAAGATACATTTGAAAGCTTTGGAAAAGGGCCTTAATTTGGGGGTTACATAAGATGGACACAGCCAAGATGGAGACAGACAGAGAGAGAGAGAGAAAGACTGTATAGATTGTGGCAGACAGACAGACATCAACAGAGAGACTGTATAGATTGTGACAGACAGACAGACAGACAGACAGACAGACAGACAGACAGACAGACAGACATCAACAGAGAGACTGTATAGATTGTGACAGACAGACAGACAGACAGACAGACAGACAGACAGACAGACAGACAGACAGACAGACTGTATTTCGTATGGATCCCCATTAGCAGTTGTCAAGGCAGCAGCTACTCTTCCTGGGGTCTGGCAAAATTATAACCTCACTAGGGTAGGGGGCACTATTTTCACCTCCGGATGAAAAGCGTGCCCAAAGTAAACGGCCTGCTACTCAGGCCCAGAAGCTAGGATATGCATATAATTAGCAGATTTGGATAGAAAACACTCCAAAGTTTCTAAAACTGTTAAGATAATGTATGTGAGTATAACAGAACTGAAATGGCAGGTGAAAACCTGAGAAAAATCCATCCAGGAAGTGCCATTATTTTGAAATGGCTGTTTTTCCAATGAAAGCCTATCCACCATTTAAAGGGATAGGACCCAGATTCCGTTCCCTATGGCTTCCACTAGTTGTGAACCGTCTCTAGACATTGTTTCAGGCTTTTATTCTGAAAAATTAGGAGGAATGACAACTTTGAGTCAGTGGATAGTGGCATGTCCCCAGAGCTGTTTCCTGCGCACGACCGAGAGCGCGCCTTTCTTGTTTTCCTTTTATATTGACGACGCTATTGTCCTGTTGAAATATTATCGATTATTTAGGCAAAAAACAACCTGAGGATTGATTATAAACATCGTTTGACATGTTTCTACAAACTTTACGAATACTATTTGGAATTTTCGTCTGCCTCGTGACTGCATTTGAGCCATTGGATTACTGAACAAAACGCACCAACAAAATTGAGGTTTTTGGATATAAAGAGGGACTTTATTGAACAAAACAAACATTTATTGTGTAACTGGGAGTCTTGTGAGTGCAACCATACGAAGATCATCAAAGGTAAGTGATACATTTTATTGCTATTTCTGACTTTTGTGACTAATCTACTTGGCTGGTAACTGTATGTAATGTTTTGTGTGCTGAGCGCTGTCCTCAGATAATCACATGGTTTGCTTTCGCCGCAAAGCCTTTTTGAAATCTGACACGGCGGCTGGATTAACAACAAGTTAAGCTTTATTTTGATGTATTACACTTGTGATTTCATGAAAGTTAAATATTTATAGTGAATTTGGCGCTCTGCAATTTCACCGGATGTTGGCCAGGTGCTACCGTCCCACACCCCCACAAGATTGTGGCAGATAGACTGCCAGGTCGCAGTTGTAAATGAGAACTTGTTCTTAACTGGCCTACCTGGTTAAATAAAGGTGAAATAAAATTAATAAATAAATATAGACTCACAGACTGTATACTGTAGATTGTGACAGACAGACAGAAAGATGGTCAAATGGTCAGAAAGATAGAAAGACAGACTGGGACAAGATAAACTGAAAGACACCGACTGGATAGAAGGATGATATGGGTCTGCCTCTTGACTGGATACATGGTCTGAGAGAAACTAGCTACATGGTCTGAGAGAGACTAGCAACATGGTCTGAGAGAGACTAGCTACATGGTCTGAGAGAGACTAGCAACATGGTCTGAGAGAGACTAGCAACATGGTCTGAGAGAGACTAGCAACATGGTCTGAGAGAAACTAGCTACATGGTCTGAGAGAGACTAGCAACATGGTCTGAGAGAGACTAGCTACATGGTATGAGAGAAACTAGCAACATGGTCTGAGAGAGACTAGCAACATGGTCTGAGAGAGACTAGCAACATGGTCTGAGAGAGACTAGCAACATGGTCTGATAGAGACTAGCAACATGGTCTGAGAGAGACTAGCAACATGGTCTGAGACTAGCTACATGGTCTGAGAGAGACTAGCTACATGGTCTGAGAGAGACTAGCTACATGGTCTGAGAGAGACTAGCAACATGGTCTGAGAGAGACTAGCAACATGGTCTGAGAGAGACTAGCTACATGGTCTGAGAGAGACTAGCAACATGGTCTGAGAGAGACTAGCAACATGGTCTGAGAGAGACTAGCTACATGGTCTGAGAGAGACTAGCTACATGGTCTGAGAGAGACTAGCAACATGGTCTGAGAGAGACTAGCTACATGGTCTGAGAGAGACTAGCAACATGGTCTGAGAGAGACTAGCTACATGGTCTGAGAGAGACTAGCAACATGTATTTGATTATACTTTTCTCCACTTTCAGACCATGTCACTTTCATAAAAGCTTCTGGAGTGCTGATTTAGGATCAACTTTGCCTGTCAGATCATAATGAATAAGATTACATGGACAGACAGGATCTGATCCTAGATCAGTATTTCATGAATAAAGACACATATCTTTTGATCTGAGGCTATAATGAAAGGTCTGATGACATGGACTGCAATTCTATGGGAACTTCAGAATACCCAGGTACCCAACATGCAGATGATTTTCCTCAACACTGGAATCACAGCGTCTCCTTCCAAGGCTCAGGGAGACAGGCCTGAAAGCAGTGCCACTCCTGTAAAGCAGCCCTGGTCATCCATTTTGAATGCTGCCTTTTCTCTCCTGGTACGGAAGATGGCCAAATGAAAAGACAGCACCAAAGCCGCCAATCTACATAAACTGATGAGACTGGGTTGCATTTGAACTCTATAGATCTGCATTTGGGAATGTGTTCCTATGATCTTCAATCAGGGCATTAATTCACTCACTCACTCATCCATTCACCCACCCATTCATTCATTCATTTATTCATTCAATCATTTATTCAACCCAGGTACTTACATTGATAGCTCATTCTTGGGGAGCCAAGGTCTCGATAGGAAGGAGTTTCCTGTCAAAGAAAAATAGAACAATTATGAGCTTAGTAATGTAAAGGGAATAACTAATGTAATTTAGGTAAACTCAAAACACGCTGTTGCTGTGGAGTAACACAAACACACACACACACACGCACACGCACACGCACACGCACACTCACACGCACACGCACACGCACACGCACACGCACACGCACACGCACACACACACACACACATCTCATCCTAGACAAGTCTTTAGGGGAACCTTGTGATTAGGACCAAGCCATCAAGCCAAAGCAACAGCATGCCATGCGTTTCCACCTTGTCTGTACTGTACTATTCTGTACTGCACAATTCTGTACTGTACTATACTATACTATTCTGTACTGTACCATTCTAAACTGTACTATTCTGTACTGCAGTCTACTGTGCTATTCTGTAGTGACCAATTCTGTAGAGGACTTTAATATATTGTACTATACTATTCTGTACTGAACTATTCTGAACACTACTATTCTGCACTGTACTATTCTGGACTATTCTGTACTATACTATTCTGTATTGTAGTGTACTGTATTATATTGTACTGTACTATTCTGTACTGTACTATTCTGCACTGTACTGTACTATTCTGTATTGTACTATTCTGTACTGTAGTGAACTATTCTGTACTGTACTATTATGTACTGTACTATTCTGTATTGTACTGTACTATTCTGTACTGTAATGTACTGTACTATTCTGTACTGTGCTATTCTCTGTATTGTACTGTACTATTCGGTACTGTAATGTACTGTACTATTCTGCACTGTACTATTTTATGTACTGCATTATACTATTCTGTACTGTACTATTCTGTAAGTCAGTGTACTGTACTAATCTATACTGTACTAATCTGTACTGTACTATTCTATTCTGTACTATTCTGTACTACCCTAGTCTGTACTGTACTATTCTATTCTGTACTATTATATTCTGTACTATACTAATGTGTACTGTACTATTCTGTATGGTAATGTACTGTACTAATCTGTACTATACTATTCTGTACTATTCTGTACTGTACTATTATGTACTGCACTATTCTGTACTGTTCTGCACTGTACTATACTGCACTGTACTATACTGTACTATACAATTCTGCACTATATTGTACTGTACTATTCTGTACTGTACTATACTGTACTTTACTGTAATATTCTATACTATACTGTAATGTACTATACATTACTGTAATATTCTGTACTATACTATACTGTACTGGTCTGTACTGTACTAGTCTGTACTGTACTATTCTATTCTGTACTGTACTAATCTGTACTGTACTATTATATTGTGTACTGTAGTAGTCTGTACTGTACTATTCTATTCTGTACTATTCTATTCTGTACTGTACTGTACTTCCCTGGCCTACGTTCATCTTTCTCTCTCTTTGCACCTGACAGTATAGAGAACAAAGGTACCAACTGGCTTCACAACATCTCATCTTCATCTGTATTAAGAAGCTGTTGTGTAACAACTTCAATGTTTGTTAGGGGTTGTCAAATTGTTCCGTTAAGGTTTTTGCTGGCTCAGATTCCTTTCAACAGCAGGGTGCTTTCACACCTGGGCTTGACCGGTGCTTGGGGTGAACTGTGTGTTCTTATTCATTATGCAAGATTGTGTGTGTGTGTGTGTTTGTGTGTGTGTGCGTGTGTGTGTGTAGCCATGCATAGAGGATATACTACAGGGGGAAACAAGTGGAGGCAAGGGCACTACAGCCTTAGTGTGTGTGTTGTTTTGTGTGTGTGTGTGAGACCCTGATCACCATACACTGCTTACTGACCCTGAAATAACAAGTGTGAGTGTTCATGTCAAACTGTCTTGCCCGTCCTCTGTATAGAGAGAAAAATTATTTTCCTGTTTGTAATGTTGTAGTGTAATGTTCTGTAGCTAGGCTTGGGTTTGCCTACTCTATGGGAGTCCTGGCTTTGGTCTGCCATGCTGGGGCTGGGTTATCATGGGCCTTTAGACTGGGGCTGGGTTATCATGGGCCTTTAGGCTGGGGCTGGGTTATTATGGGCCTTTAGGCTGGGGCTGGGTTATTATGGGCCTTTAGGCTGGGGCTGGGTTGTTATGAGCCTTTAGGCTGGGGCTGGGTTATTATGAGCCTTTAGGCTGGGGCTGGGTTATTATGGGCCTTTAGGTTGGGGCTGGGTTATTATGAGCCTTTAGGCTGGGGCTGGGTTATTATGGGCCTTTAGGTTGGGGCTGGGTTATTATGAGCCTTTAGGCTGGGGCTGGGTTATTATGGGCTTTTAGGCAGGGGCTGGGTTATTATGGGCCTTTAGGCGGGGACTGGGTTATTATGGGCCTTTAGGCTGGGGCTGGGTTATTATGGGCCTTTAGGCGGGGACTGGGTTATTATGGGCCTTTAGGCTGGGGACTGGGTTATCATGGGCCTTTAGGCGGGGACTGGGTTATTATGGGCCTTTAGGCTGGGGCTGGGTTATTATGGGCCTTTAGGCTGGGGCTGGGTTATTATGGGCCTTTAGGTTGGGGATGGGTTATTATGGGCCTTTAGGCTGGGGCTGGGTTATTATGGGCCTTTAGGCTGGGGCTGGGTTATTATGGGCCTTTAGGCTGGGGCTGGGTTATTATGGGCCTTTAGGCTGGGGCTGGGTTATTATATGTAATAGTAGAATGCAGAAGGTGCAATTTTGAAATTGGGTAGTAAATCATCAGTTGTCCTCTTGTCAGGCCAGTCACTGCATACCTTAGAGAGCTATTTATAACCTGTCAGAAATGTCCCAAAATGCCAGATCAAAACAATGTTTTTTAGCTAGGTTTTTCAGGGCATAGATTTTGTAGTATTGTTCAAGTCACTCAACTATCACATTAGACCTGGCAAATTGTTTAGAATTGCAAGAAAATGTGCTTTACAACTGCTAAATGTCCTCTGAACCCCATGAAGAAATGTGTGGAATTGCAGGAAATTAGTTTTAAACATGCAACATTTTCTCTCCGACAACATCAGAGGTGTGTCGTGAACAGTGCTTATGTGTAACGTGGACACTCGGAGTAGGAAAGCAAGTGCAGGTGGTGAGTTAATGATAAACATAATATTGAACAATATAACAAACACGAGTAGCGTAGAGACACGAAACACAGGAACAGAAACAATAACGCCTAGGGAAAGAACCAAAGGGAGTGACATACATAGGGAAGGTAATCAGGCAGGTGATTGAGTCCAGGTGAGTCTGATGAGGCGCTGATGTGCGTAATGATGAGCAGCCTGACGACCTCGAGCACTGGAGAGGGAGTATACATGACATTATGCCCATAGAAATAGATGTTCTCCAATGCTGGAATGGGGGCCTGAGTGAAAAAGTTTGGGTTTATGCTGTGGTTGGAGCCAGCTGATTGGGGCTGGGTTAAGGGCATTTAGGCTGGGTTATTATGGGCCTTTAGGCTGGGTTATTTATGGGCCTTTAGGCTGGGGTTGGATCCAGCTGACTAGGGATGGGTTAGCTTAGCTATGGGAGTTCAGTTTGACCATCCAATTATAATGCCCCTCTCTGTTTTTTCTGGGACTATAGGCTGTGGTTTGGACATGGCTAGGCCTTGTTGGAGCTCACTAATCGAGGACCATAGTGGGTCCCAGCGAAGGCAGCTCTGATGTGTGGAGGGCTCGTTTGGGCAGAACTAACAGTAGCCCGAGGGCAGAGGCTAATCTTTCAACTACATAGGGAGAGCTGCCTCAGAGTCTCTCTGTCAGAGATGAATCGTTTGTGTGTATGTGCGTGTGTGTGTGTGTGTGCATAAGCGCATGTGTGTGCGTGCATGTGCTTCCGCGCCTACGTGTGTGTGTGCATACTGTACAAGGACCATCAACCACCAAAAACAAAGACCAACTACAAAGGTTCATGAAAGGGAGATGGTAGAAATGACGCATAAAGCATTTAATACTTTCCCATATGAAGGAACGAAAAATATGCTCCTCTATATGTATATTCAACGTGGATGTAGCCTGTTTGAAGAATGGGGGAGCAAAAGTATCACAGCATGAAGTCCTGCTCTTGTTTTATGGAAGAATGAAAGTAGATATCCTATATGTTGTATGAGGAGGGACACAGACTACAGCAGCACAGACTGGCTGGAGAGAGGAGAGACTTGTGTTAACAAGAAGTGATGCTGTGTCTGACTCAACCTCTGTCTTGGTTCACGAACAGCCAGTATGCACAAGTACTGACATCTCACTTTATCTTCCAGTTTTAAAATGAAACTGTTTTGGTTTGTCATTCCTTGTCAAGGTGTTTGGCAGCATTTAATGTAGTACAGCAAAGCAAGTGTGAAAGTACCCCTTGAACATTTAATCGATTCAAACTGTGGTGGAAGTGATGTTTTATGTCTTTCTATTTCATTCTATTTCCATCTCCATTCCATGTTTACATACTTTTCTTTCAGTCAGATTCATTTCAAAACCCTTCATCGTCACAATGTCTATCAATAGTGCTGCGTGCAGATGGAACAACATCAGATAAAACAACAGTCATCATAGCCCTCTACCCAGTTAGAGCACTTACTGTAACAATAACAAGATCATTTTAACCATAATTAAATAATTCCCATTAGGCAGAATTATGATTATTCAAACCAACATGGAAAATATGTTCATTGAGCAGAACGCATTAATAGAATTTAAAAGGAATTAATGCAACCATCAGTCAAAATGGATTAAATCAGATAATGATGGTTAATGATGATGATTGACGATGACATTCCTTCTCATTCATCCACTATGTGCATCCTAAACACTTGCAGTTATGAACTTTGTACCCATTTAAAGATGGCATGAAAGTAATGTTGAGCAGAATGTAGAAGTAGGGGGAGTAATGTTGAGCAGAATGTAGAGGTAGGGGGAGTAATATTGAGCAGAATGTAGAAGTAGGGGGAGTAATATTGAGCAGAATGTAGAAGTAGGGGGAGTAATGTTGAGCAGAATGTAGAGGTAGGGGGAGTAATGTTGAGCAGAATGTAGAGGTAGGGGGAGTAATGTTGAGCAGAATGTAGAAGTAGGGGGAGTAATATTGAGCAGAATGTAGAAGTAGGGGAGTAATATTGAGCAGAATGTAGAGGTAGGGGGAGTAATGTTGAGCAGAATGTAGAAGTAGGGGGAGTAATGTTGAGCAGAATGTAGAGGTAGGGGGAGTAATGTTGAGCAGAATGTAGAAGTAGGCGGAGTAATATTGAGCAGAATGTAGAGGTAGGGGGAGTAATGTTGAGCAGAATGTAGAGGTAGGGGGAGTAATATTGAGCAGAATGTAGAAGTAGGGGGAGTAATGTTGAGCAGAATGTAGAAGTAGGGGGAGTAATGTTGAGCAGAATGTAGAGGTAGGGGGAGTAATGTTGAGCAGAATGTAGAAGTAGGGGGAGTAATGTTGAGCAGAATGTAGAAGTAGTGGAGTAATGTTGAGCAGAATGTAGAGGTAGGGGGAGTAATGTTGAGCAGAATGTAGAAGTAGGGGGAGTAATGTTGAGCAGAATGTAGAGGTAGGGGGAGTAATATTGAGCAGAATGTAGAGGTAGGGGGAGTAATGTTGAGCAGAATGTAGAAGTAGGGGGAGTAATGTTGAGCAGAATGTAGAGGTAGGGGGAGTAATATTGAGCAGAATGTAGAAGTAGGGGGAGTAATATTGAGCAGAATGTAGAAGTAGGGGGAGTAATATTGAGCAGAATGTAGAGGTAGGGGGAGTAATGTTGAGCAGAATGTAGAGGTAGGGGGAGTAATGTTGAGCAGAATGTAGAAGTAGGGGGAGTAATGTTGAGCAGAATGTAGAAGTAGTGGAGTAATGTTGAGCAGAATGTAGAAGTAGGGGGAGTAATGCTGAGCAGAATGTAGAGGTAGGGGGAGTAATGTTGAGCAGAATGTAGAGGTAGGGGGAGTAATGTTGAGCAGAATGTAGAAGTAGGGGGAGTAATATTGAGCAGAATGTAGAGGTAGGGGGAGTAATGTTGAGCAGAATGTAGAAGTAGGGGGAGTAATATTGAGCAGAATGTAGAGGTAGGGGGAGTAATGTTGAGCAGAATGTAGAAGTAGGGGGAGTAATATTGAGCAGAATGTAGAGGTAGGGGGAGTAATATTGAGCAGAATGTAGAGGTAGGGGGGAGTAATGTTGAGCAGAATGTAGAGGTAGGGGGAGTAATATTGAGCAGAATGTAGAGGTAGGGGGAGTAATGTTGAGCAGAATGTAGAAGTAGGGGGAGTAATATTGAGCAGAATGTAGAAGTAGGTGGAGTAATATTGAGCAGAATGTAGAGGTAGGGGGAGTAATGTTGAGCAGAATGTAGAGGTATCGGGAGTAATGTTGAGCAGAATGTAGAGGTAGGTGGAGTAATATTGAGCAGAATGTAAAGGTAGGGGGAGTAATGTTGAGCAGAATTCACTGGCTTATTTGAGCCACACACAGGCGCTAGAAAACATACACACTCACACATGCAGGCACATCGAAACACACACACACACACACACACACACACACACACACACACACACACACACACACACACACACACACACACACACACACACACACACACACACACACACACACACACACACACACACACACACACACACACACACAGGGGTAGTGGAGCGGAAAGTACTATAAGACAAACGAGAGAAAACATTGGTTAGCAAAATGAGATATCTGCGGGTGAAGGGTTGTTTGATTAGGCTCTTAATTTAATTTATGAAATGCAAAATGAATGTCAACTCACTTTCGTGGGTACATTTTTCTCCCAGAGTGGGCAGAGTGTGTGTGTGGTGTTGGAGTCCTCACTAACAGTAAATGGCTCCACTGAGTAACAATAACAATGTATCTGTTAGAGATTTTGCATGGGTAATTCCAAACTGAGCAATGATAATTGAGTGCTGAAATAGTTTATGTTAGTCGAGGAAAATCTTTTAACTGAGGAACTACACTGAGTGTGCAGGACATTAGGAACACTTTCCTAAATATTGATTTGCACCCCCTCTTGCCCTCAGAACAGCCTCAATTCGTTGGGGCATGGATTCTATAAGGTGTCGAAAGCATTCCACAGGGATGTTGGCCCATGTTGACTCCAGTACTTCCCACTGCTGTTAAGTTGGCTGGATGTCTTTTGGGTGGTGGACCGGGAAACTGTTGAGCGTGAAAAACCCAGCAGCGTTGCAGTTCTTGACACACTCAAACCGGTGCGCCTGGCACCTACTACAATACCCAGTTCAAAGGGATTTCAATTTTTTGTCTTGACCATTCACCCTCTGAATGGCACACATACACAATCCAATGTTTGGTAGACTCAGTGTATTCTATTTCCCCTGTGTAGGATAACAAAAAGCTGCTTCACAAATTCATGATTGAATGTACAGCTATGGTCTTGAAGTAGAACATAGTACACCCTGAAGACATTTATAAAGAGGCAGTGAAAAGACAGCCTTAGATAGGTCCTACTACATTCAACAGCCATTCCAGAGAGAGCTATTAGAGTCACGAGTGTGAATATAAAGACATCAGCTATGACGTAAAGACCCTTTCTAAGCACTGGCGTGGGATTGCTAGGGACTTTAAATGTAATGTCTGTCATTTGTCATTTTGTCTGTCTCTTCGTTCCAAGATGGCTTAGCAGTTCAGACGTCATTTTTGTCCTCGTACTGTCTTGTCCTGTTTATATATATTTTTACACCTTCTTCGCATATCTTTTATATATTTTATTATCCAAGAACTTAACTACAAAAGCTTTCCTGCAAAAACTTTCCTGCAACCCGCCTCACCAATTACAAAAAATAAAATAAAAATAAAAAAGTATTCAAAAAAAAGTTTTATGTACCTCAAATCTGAAAATCCACAGTGGAAGCTAGCCAGGGGCTAATCAGAAGCTAGCCAGAAAGCTAACCAGAAGCTAGCCGAAAGCTAATCTGAAGCTGCCCAGAAGTTAGCCGGTTTGCTGGCTAGCGTTGGTGTTTCAGCTGCCCACGTTTTGTGGTCATCAGCTAATCCTTTAGCTCGATAATCTACCGGCACTTTTGTGCAACGCGACTCGGACCGGAGCATACCGGGCCTTTTTATTTATTTATTAATTATTTTCTTTTTTTCTCTCAGTTTCCCCGGATTTCAGCCGCAGGCTCTGGACATTTGCACCTTGATTTCGCAGCTAGCTAGCTGCAAACCGTGTGACTATTGGCTTACGTCGATCCCGGAGCAAACTTAAATTATTCCGGAGCTAGCCAGCTGAGGAGTTCCATCAGCCATTCCTGGGCTACAGTCACCTATCCGGACCCGGTTTAAAAAAAATAATATATATATATATATTTTTTTTTGTATATATATATTTTTTTGCTGCAGATACGGAGCCCCACCGGGCCTTCACGACTGACTGCCGACGTTATCTGCCCGAGGGAGTTATCCAACTGGCACCTCCGTCGCGACGTTACCTGAACGCTCATCTGGGGCCCGCTAATCGTTAGCTGTCTTATCGGCTGCTATCTGAATAAGTATATCGGACAATTTTTTTTCTTGGGTCACTATATCTATTTTGCCAATTGGATTGATCCCCTCTACCACACGGAACCCCACTAATCTACCGACGGAATCGCACGAGGTGTCTAAAAATAGACCTCCATCCTATGCTATCTTGCTACCGATAGCCATCTACCCGGCCAGCTGTCTGGATCGCCGTGACCCCAACCAACCTCTACTCACTGGACCCTTATTGATCACTCGATTAAGCATGCCTCTCCTTAATGTAAATATGCCTTGTCCATTGCTGTTCTGGTTAGTGTTTATTGGCTTATTTCACTGTAGGGCCTCTAGCCCTGCTCACTATACCATATCCAACCTTTCAGTTCCACCACCCACATATGCGATGACATCACCTGGTTTCAATGATGTTTCTAGAGACAATATCTCTCTCATCATCACTCAATACCTAGGTTTACCTCCACTGTATTCACATCCTACCATACCTTTGTCTGTACATTATTCCTTTAAGCTATTTTATCTCCCCCAGAAACGTCCTTTTGCTCTCTGTTCTAGACGTTCTAGACGACCAATTCTCATAGCTTTTAGCCGTACCCTTATCCTACTCCTCCTCTGTTCCTCTGGTGATGTAGAGGTGAATCCAGGCCCTGCAGTACCTAGCTCCACTCCTATTCCCCAGGCGCTCTCTTTTGATGACTTCTGTAACCGTAATAGCCTTGGTTTCATGCATGTTAACATTAGAAGCCTCCTCCCTAAGTTTGTTTTGTTCACTGCTTTAGCACACTCTGCCAACCCGGATGTTTTAGCCGTGTCTGAATCCTGGCTTAGAAAGACCACCAAAAATTCTGACATTTTCATCCCCAACTACAAGATTTTCAGACAAGATAGAACGGCCAAAGGGGGCGGTGTTGCAATCTACTGCAAAGATTGCCTGCAGAGTTCTGTTTTACAATCCAGGTCTGTTCCCAAACAATTTGAACTTCTACTTTTAAAAATCCACCTCTCTAAAAACAAGTCTCTCACCGTTGCCGCCTGCTATAGACCACCCTCTGCCCCCAGCTGTGCTCTGGACACCATATGTGAACTGATTGCCCCCCATCTATCTTCAGAGCTCGTGCTGCTAGGCGACCTAAATTTGAACATGCTTAACACCCCAGCCATCCTACAATCTAAGCTTGATGCCCTCAATCTCACACAAATTATCAATGAACCTACCAGGTACCACCCCAATTCCGTAAACACAGGTACCCTCATAGATATCATCCTAACCAACTTGCCCTCCAAATACACCTCTGCTGTTTTCAACCAAGATCTCAGCGATCACTGCCTCATTGCCTGCATCCGTAATGGGTCAGCGGTCAAACGACCTCCACTCATCACTGTCAAACGCTCCCTGAAACACTTCAGCGAGCAGGCCTTTCTAATCGACCTGGCCGAGGTATCCTGGAAGGATATTGATCTCATCCCGTCAGTAGAGGATGCCTGGATATTTTTTTTAAATGCCTTCCTTCCATCTTGAATAAGCATGCCCCATTCAAGAAATTTAGAACCAGGAACAGATATAGCCCTTGGTTCTCTCCTGACCTGACTGCCCTTAACCAACAGAAAAACATCCTATGGCGTTCTGCATTAGCATCGAACAGCCCCCGTGATATGCAACTTTTCAGGGAAGCTAGAAACCAATATACACAGGCAGTTAGAAAAGCCAAGGCTAGCTTTTTCAAGCAGAAATTTGCTTCTTGCAACACAAATTCAAAAAAGTTCTGGGACACTGTAAAGTCCATGGAGAATAAGAACACCTCCTCCCAGCTTCCAACTGCACTGAAGATAGGAAACATTGTCACCACCGACAAATCCACTATAATTGAGAATTTCAATAAGCATTTTTCTACAGCTGGCCATGCTTTCCACCTGGCTACCCCTACCCCGGTCAACAGCACTGCCCTCCCCTCTGCTACTCGCCCAAGCCTTCCCCATTTCTCTTTCTCCCAAATACAGTCAGCTGATGTTCTGAAAGAGCTGCAAAATCTGGACCCTTACAAATCAGCCGGGCTAGATAATCTGGACCCTTTCTTTCTAAAACTATCTGCTGAAATTGTTGCCACCCCTATTACTAGCCTTTTCAACCTCTCTTTCGTGTCGTCTGAGATTCCCAAAGATTGGAAGAAGGCGGTGACCCGTTCCTGTAGGTTCATGCTCTACAACATTCGCAGAGTACGACCCTGCCTCACGCAGGAAGCGGCGCAGGTCCTAATCCAGGCACTTGTCATCTCCCGTCTGGATTACTGCAACTCGCTGTTGGCTGGGCTCCCTGCCTGTGCCATTAAACCCCTACAACTCATCCAGAACGCCGCAGCCCGTCTGGTGTTCAACTTTCCCAAGTTCTCTCACGTCACCCCGCTCCTCCGCTCTCTCCACTGGCTTCCAGTTGAAGCTCGCATCCGCTACAAGACCATGGTGCTTGCCTACGGAGCTGTGAGGGGAACGGCACCTCCGTACCTTCAGGCTCTGACCAGGCCCTACACCCAAACAAGGGCACTGCGTTCATCCACCTCTGGCCTGCTCGCCTCCCTACCTCTGAGGAAGTACAGTTCCCGCTCAGCCCAGTCAAAACTGTTCGCTGCTCTGGCACCCCAATGGTGGAACAAACTCCCTCACGACGCCAGGTCAGCGAAGTCAATCACCACCTTCCGGAGACACCTGAAACCCCACCTCTTTAAGGAATACCTAGGATAGGATAAAGTAATCCTTCTAACCCCCCCCCCCCCTTAAAAGAGTTAGATGCACTATTGTAAAGTGGTTGTTCCACTGGATATCATAAGGTGAATGCACCAATTTGTAAGTCGCTCTGGATAAGAGCGTCTGCTAAATGACTTAAATGTAAATGTAAATTGGAAAGCAGCTGCGGTTATCCCCCTCTTCAAAGGGGGGGACACTCTTGACCCTAACAGCTACAGACCTATATCTATCCTACCCTGCCTTTCTAAGGTCTTCGAAAGCCAAGTCAACAAACAGATTACCGACCATTTTGAATCCCACCATACCTTCTCCGCTATGCAATCTGGTTTCAGAGCTGGTCATGGGTGCACCTCAGCCACGCCACGCCAGGCTCTGACTTAGAATATGTGGACAACTACAAATACCTAGGTGTCTGGTTAGACTGTAAACTCTCCTTCCAGACTCACATCAAACATCTCCAATCCAAAGTTAAATCTAGAATTGGCTTCCTATTCCGCAACAAAGCATCCTTCACTCATGCTGCCAAACATACCCTTGTAAAACTGACCATCCTACCAATCCTAGCCAATCCTATACAAAATAGCCTCCAAAACCCTACTCAATAAATTGGATGCAGTCTATCACAGTGCCATCCGTTTTGTCACCAAAGCCCCATATACTACCCACCACTGCGACCTGTACACTCTCGTTGGCTGGCCCTCGCTTCATACTCATCGCCAAACCCACTGGCTCCAGGTCATCTACAACACCCTGCTAGGTAAAGTCCCCCCTTATCTCAGCTCGCTGGTCACCATAGCAGCACCTACCTGTAGCACGCGCTCCAGCAGGTATATCTCTCTGGTCACCCCCAAAACCAATTCTTCCTTTGGCCGCCTCTCCTTCCAGTTCTCTGCTGCCAATGACTGGAACGAACTACAAAAATCTCTGAAACTGGAAACACTTATCTCCCTCACTAGCTTTAAGCACCAGCTGTCAGAGCAGCTCATAGATTACTGCACCTGTACATAGCCCATCTATAATTTAGCCCAAACAACTACCTCTTTACCTACTGTATTTATTTATTTATTTTGCTCCTTTGCACCCCATTATTTCTATCTCTACTTTACACTTTCTTCCACTGCAAACCAGTGGACCAGTTTTTTACTTGCTATATTGTATTTACTTCGCCACCATGGCCTTTTTATATTTTTATTTATTTATATATATATTTTGTTTGCCTTAACCTCCCTTATCTCACCTCACTTGCTCACATTGTATATAGACTTATTTTTCACTGTATTATTGACTGTATGTTTGTTTT